>NC_024312.1:14030307-14038862 GCF_000523025.1 Cynoglossus semilaevis
TCCAGATCACATGACCACGTCTGTTAGTGTAGCCACAGTGTTCATATTTGACACACAACTCCGAGCGTGCACTAAATCATGAAGCAGGGTGTAAATTCCTGGCCAGAGAGTCGGGTTAGTCTGGAAGATCTGGAACCTGTAGACCAGTGTTGACTAAACAAATACCCACACCGAGACATTTTGGATTAAAGAGTCGGCTTCATGGTCTTCATGTTGTGCAGAAGGGTAGATGTAGAGTGTACGTTGATATCTTCCAAAAAAAACAGATTGATTGAAGCAAATAAATACAGTGTAGATTTTAATTAATTAATTCCAGACAGGAGAGTAGGTTTGGTTAAATGTTTGAATAATGGAGGCTAGAAAATAATAATACACCCAGAGCCGGGCAGCTTCTTGTACTTTCTATCTCCCCCACCATGTACTATCATCTATTTTCATGTACTGGCACAACAGAGTCTGTGTGTGTCCATGGCAAAGTGGGTCAACCAAGACAAGATGGCGGAGGCCAGTTAACACATATGGCCTAAGATTGATAGGAAGGATCAAACATGACTGAATCGGCCTGGTTTAGTGGAGAAACACTTCATTCTGGATTTCTCTCCTCTGGTTTCTGTCCACCGTTCTTCTCTCTGTTTACTTCTACATGAACAAACTCAGCTTTACTGATCACTGTTTTCAGATTTATTTATTCAGACTATCAAGTGCTAAAAAAAAAACATGTTGATTTTTCTTCTCATTTAACCTTTATTTAACCAGGGCGGACCAGTCGAGGACCGGTTCCTTTTGTACAAAGAAAACTTCAGTGTGGACTTTATATTGGCTTCAGTTCCATCTTTTCAACCATCTAACCTTTGACCTTACTCCAGTCCTAAAGAATGACAAGGCTGTTGATTCATGTCACATTCAAACAATGTGGAATAATTAATAATAATTATCAATATCAGGAATATCCCTTTAACTTTTCTCCTGACAGTGGAGTGCTGTTCAAATATACCATGAGTCAGCTCTTTTTTGAAACGGAACTAAATTCATATTTTATTGCACCTGAATGCACCACTGCTACTCTGTGATACAAGATCATAAGAACAAACAACAAGAAACGCCATCTCACTACAGTACATGGACAGTGCTTGGTAAAACTATAGACCGTGTATAAGTACTTCATATCCATTCATTATTTTTTGCTATAACATCAATTCAAGAAAATGATTTTTTTTTTACATTAAAGCAAATACTGACATGTTTACTTTTGTATTTCCAGTCTAGATGGAGGGACAACATAAATATAATTTACTGAAAAAATACAAAAATACATTCTTAGTAATGAGATGAAGTTTTAATTTGTTACACTTGTAACATATGCCAGGCTGGTCAGTCAAGCATCCGTTCTCAGTGTCTACAAACCCATGCGTTGGGTGTTTTGTAATGTTTTGTAATGTGTGCAGAATGAAGCCTGGCATCCTGCTGAGAAATTAATGGACTTCCTGGGAAAAGTCCTAGTCTTCACTGGAGCGTATGCTTCTCTGTAATCCCAACATCAGCATCAATGGTAGCTTCTATTATGTATACACAGATTTTCCAGTGTGATGACTGTCGACATACCCTCGGCCATCACGGCTCTTTGTTTTTGTATTTGTCGTTCTTAACGGTTTGGTGAACTCAGAATTTCTGCACAAGGTGACAAATAACTCAACACAGTATCATTCTTGAAGATGGAGGATCAGCTTCTGTCGATCTGACTGATCAACCTGTAATGGAGCAAACTGACTGGCACGTATTGTTTTCCCTGCCATTTGAGACGCCGCAGCCGTTGGAGAGGGCAGTCGTTGGTGTGTGTACGAGTCTACTTCTTTGTCGTTACATGCCAGGCAACCAGGGACGACGGCATTATTCTTAATTACACTCAGACAGCTGTGACCCAAACAATAGAGGGAGGAGAACTCGCCAAGTGGATTAATTCACACACCTCCCAATGCTAGAGCTTTAAGGTGGTCACACTACTTCACATACCACTGTATGTTGTTGTCCCCCCGATCAGGCATCCTGGATGGGTAGCCTCGACGCTAAAACCAGAACTGTTTTCCTCACTTCACCTCCATCCAAAACCCCTGCCTACCCAAGAGTTAGTGTTTAATGGCTGATACTGTTGGTGCCCATTTACTTATTCATTATCTGTTTGCCTACTGTGCCGTGTGTTTAACGGTGCCAGACTGGAGCCTGGCGTTAGGCTGAGATGATGGCAGTGAATCTGCCTGATCGTATTTGGCACGGCCTCAATGGCTACCTGAGTCATCCAGTCTGCCTGCTCACCCTCACACTCCAACACCGGACAAATCGAGCTCTTTCCACATTCCGCAAACAGAAATAGGGATGTTGGCCGGACCTGAAAGATGTCAGAGGATATGGGATCCTACTGATGCAGTGGAGATGTTTGGACACACAGTACGACACACTGTGACTGCGTCTGAGGCTGATGGCACACAGGCAGACAGGAGACACTGTCTTTGATTTCAAACACGTCTCAGTGCCTGTCATGTATGATGAATATATTTAGGAAACTGTGTGTATGTGTGTATTTGTCTTTGCCCTTATGTCAGAACCTGGATGCATGTATGTATTGAGCCATGTTTTCCTATAAACTCTGGAAATCCACAGGATGAACTTGTAGCTGGTCTGTTGCGATGAAGGTGTGTGTTGCCGTTCCTCGGCGGTGCACGTCTGTACTGTATTTTTGTGATACGCTGAGGTGCGTCATGCTGCTGTGCTAATGTTGATACGTGTTGACACTCTTGCTGTGCAAGCTATGGGAGCCTCAACCATTTACAGTATGTGCGTGTGTGTGTGTGCGTGTGTGTGTGGTTTATTGTCATTGTGGTCACAGTAGATGTTGCAGCAGATGCAGCTGCAGCAGCAGCACAAGTGTGTTTTCAGTGTGTGTAGGACTCGTCGTCTTATCCTTTACATATATGTTGGGAATAGATAAGGATGGAGTGTATCAGTGCTGCACTCAATCAAACCAGCATCATACAACAGTAAAGCAGTGCATTTTCATCCCCTACCCCACATTCAGACTCCTGTGACCCAGACAATGGTGGAAACCAGCCTGTGATACTCAGACAGAGACAGAAAAACAGAGAGCGACAGCGAAAAACATGGAGGTGCTGCTGGTAGGAGAGGGATGGGTGGGAAGATGACACAATTACAGACGCAGATGGGGAAGCACACACACACACACACGCACCCAAACGTGAGGATGAAATGACAAGGGTAAGGTGTAAGAGAAGGAGGAGGTGTTACCTTTCAGGGGACGATGATTTCTCCGAGTTCACGGACATGAGCGGAGCCTGTTAGCCGCCCGATGGCCAAGTGACCACAGGAGACGGCACGGATGGAACAGAAATCTCCTTTCTTAGTCTCGGGCTCTTCTCTCGTTCTGTCTTTCCACCTTGTGTCTGGCTAATGGAGAGGAGAGGGTTACAGCTTCCCCTCCTCCTCCTTTTCCCTCCTCCTCTGCCTCCTCTCCCTGTGTGTCTCTCTTGTCCCCTTCCTCAGAGAAGAAAGGATGGAGGGCAAAGCTCCGTGAAGGCTTTGGAAACAGGAGCAGCGACTGTGTGGTGCACAAATTGTCTGAGGTTACATGTGCCTCTGTGTATGCCTACGTCTGTGTGTGTGTGTGTGATGTGAAAAAGAGCTGTTGAGAAGAGCAGCAATGTCAGTCAGGCCCCTCCTCATACCTCTGACTCTCTCCCTTTCCCTGACTTCCTTCCTCCCTCGTCTCCTTCACCTTGCCTGTCACTCTTCCTGCTGTCCCTGATGCTTCCTTCTGTCCTCTTGTTGTCTTTGTCCCTTTCCTCTGTGCGGTCGCCAGTTGCACTTGATGATGAAACGAACGCCAAGATTTTTCTCTTTCTCTCTGTCTTTCACTGTCACTCTTCCTCTCTCTCTCTCTCCCTCTCTCTCTCTCTCTCCCCCACTAACTGGCTCTATCAGGCCTTCTGCAGCTCTGCACAACAACAGAGCCCAGATCGAGCTGGAGCATTCCATTTTTAGTGCAGGCAGAGGGGTGTCTGCGTGTCACACTAACGGAAGAATCCATGCTTTTCTCCAGAAAGTACTTTCTCCTCCCCTTTTCCTCTCACAAATAAGCCACGCCCCTGCTTCTTTTCCTCCCCCTCTCTCTCCCTCCCTCTCTCTCTCTCTCCCTCTCTCTCTCCTCTTCATCCCCCCTACTTTCCTTGTTGTAACATCCTGGATCTGAAGGCAAGACTGTACAAAACAACCTCCTCTACCTCTCTTCCTCCTCTTCCCTGCATCCTCCCTCCCTGCCCTCTTTACTTCTGTCATTTTTCCCCCTGATGCTGATGCCAGTACAAACATATTTGTCTCTTTCAGATTTTATTGCCCTTTCTCTGGGCAGATGGTTGTGCTTTAACATGAGTGAACAGCTCTGGGAAAACTAGCCTCAGGGTTTACCATGATGGGGAGGAGGGGTCGTCTCCATTTTTCAATCTGACCTCAATATTAATGTGTGGGTGTAAATGTCTTCACATGTACAGTGGGGGTGCTCAAAGCCTGACTTTTGAAGCCAATGTCGGTCTGACTGATTAGTCCAGTAACTACAGAGAATATATTTACCAGCACATGTCACAAAGCATGTATGTAATTAATTATAATGATTTTCTAGTTTCAGTTTACTCACAACTACCTTACTCGGTATGAAACCTGGGCCGGTTTACCTGAACACAAAGCTATTCCTTGCAGGAATTCTTTAGTTTTTATAGCCATTTCCTGCCACTTAGTGAATGGGTATTTAATCGTCGTCCCAAAGAAAGTGACAATGAAACTGATTGATAATTTCTCATGGCAAAGTGAATGGAAATCACTGCTGTGGATCCTTAATCTGAGGCTACGTTCGAATTGATGTTTTTGATAAAGTTTTTTACCATTTCTTTTAAAATATAATTCTAATAGTTAGTCAGTTATCAAACGTTGACGATAAATAAAGAGATCAATTAGTCATGGAATATTTACTGATTCTAGCAGCCTCTTAGGAAACGATCAAACGAATTTGCACATGTGCGATGTCTATTTCTGTCCGCCATGTCTGCGAGACAGCATGAAAGCCTGACACAATAAAGTCCTTTCTTTGTCACTATATAGTTCCGCCATCCCACATAAAAGAAGAACATTAGGCCGACGTGTCTTTGACTTAAACCACTGTTCTAGTTTCCTTTGAATGTGGGCCGTGGGGAAGTTAAGTACACACTGACTCTCAGTGTTTCCAGCCAACAACCAGGGAAACACTGGGATGTAGGAAAACATTTAGCCTCTTGTTGATTTATTTTTTGCAGCCACTTTTACAAGTGTGGTGTAACAGGAATGTGTGTTTAATAGTGGTATATAGATTCAATTCATTCATTCATCGTAGGCTTCAGTTGACTCAAGACTTTTGAATCAGGCGTGGGTGTGTACAATAATGGGATTGGATTTATTCAGCCATGTGGAGGACAACATTCACTGCAAAGGTGCTAACACCAAAGCAAATGCCACACTATTTATTTGTGATTGGGAAGACTCTATTTTTTTTAAAAAAAGAAAAGAAAAAAAAGAATAATAAATAGACGGTGCCATGTCAACTTTTGTAAGCGACTGTATTTTAAGAACCAGTATTGAGGCTGCTGTGAGCTATCTTTAAACGGCCTACTTCTCCTCACTGCCTGGTGGATACCGGGGGAGACTGCAGGGTTCTAGCATGTCGGTAAAACACAGCCTTAAAGGAAACAAGGCCGATATATTATCAGTGAAATGTGAGAGTGTGTGTGAAAGTACAAAAACAGATTAAGATGCTTCACCTTTAACAGTGACTCTGCTCTTTGTGTCTACAACCACTTTTGCTGTCTGAAGACCAAACACTGCCTCCACGTGGAACCAAAAAAGAATGCAGTTGTTTATATTGTAGTTTTTTTAACAGATTTACTCTGTTGTTGTTTTATCTTATGAATCAGGTTTTTTGGGGATATATATACAATATATGCCGGTTTAGCAGCTTTCTTTCAAATATAAATTTGTAATATGTGACTTTGCCAAATTTGGTTTTATTTTAAGGAGAAAAAAATGTCAAGATGCATATCATATGTTGAGATTTTGTAGAAAAATATCAAGATAGTTATCACCCAACACTAATAACAAAGTACTAAAGTAACAAGTGTGTGAGGTAACCGTGACCTCATCCTCTTCCTCTCCAGTGACCAATCCCCTCGGAGCTTCTATTTAACCTGTCCTATAACCTATCATGGTATTTCTTTTGGTTTTGTCAACTTTCTTTTACTAAATTAACAAAGTTAAGAACATGGGAAGGATGTTAGGCAAAGATCCAAAGGAAGCTGTGCGTGTGTGGCCAGTGTTGAGTTTTTGCATTGACTTTTCAGGGGATTTTGACCCAAGTCAACACTGAACACTTGTCTGTTCTTCTTAACAGTCAGCTGTGTATTTCTCCTGGAACAAGTCGTTAAAACTATAACTAACGTTAAGAGCAAATTATACTGTCGCAGCAATTCTGAGCAAAATGTGAAAATACCTACAAAGGATCCTTTCATGACAGAGTGGAGACCAGGGTACTACCGCCCTCTATTGGACAGAATTGGAATTATATTTATTTGACTGCACACAACGCTCTCCTCGTTTGATTAACGACGGGCTGGGCTCTGGGGAGAGGTAAGAACAACACTGGGAGCAATAAAGCGTACAATAACAAAGTCTTAATTTTCATACTACAGAAAAACATTAGGGACCGAGGGGGGTATTCGTCAGTGCTTGTGGGGGTGAACAACAACGAGCCCTCTGTTTTTCCATCTGAAGGCTGATAACGACTGTGCGGCAGTAAGGCAGTAAGGGGGGGAGGCATGTCTGTAATTTATCCAGACACAGTAAATCTGTTAAGTGTCTGTGAATCAGTGACGTGATGGTAGAACAGCTCTGCTTGAACGGATGTGTAAATAATGTGGTCAAGATAAATGAGATGATATAAAGTGAAGGGGAGAGAAAGTCAAAACGTGTCGTTGAACTCCATGTCCAGTTGAACTGGTTTAACGTAGAGAGTTAATAACAACTTAGCACACAGCTGCTTTTTCAACAACACAGGCAGCATAGGAGTTGGCCTAGGGTGCCATCTGCCATCACTGTGAAAAATTAACTGAAAAGGTTTTTTGGCAAATAAGAAAAAAAAATTCAATAAATCACAGTCGTCTAATAGCTGACTCTCTGAGGTTTTGGTTTCAGGTTCAGGGTAATGATCTGAAAGACTCTTTTGTCTGTGTTATCATGATACAAATGCCTCACAGCTTTGTTGGGGGCCGGTATGATCCAGATTCCAGGGCTGACAATTGTGGCGCTCTCAAGTACTTGCCAAACCCATGAATAATGATTCCAGCATTTTAAAAAAAGATTGGCGTTTAAATGTGGTGATAATTTGTGGAATCCTGTGCAGACTTGGGCTTTGAAAAATAAATCGATGAGAAGAAAATTAAGAAGGATAGAGATGTGTCTAGAAAGCAATAAAGTCCTGGCACAGTTGGATGTGTCAGGAAATTAACTACTAAACAAACCATTCAAATGCTGGTAGTTTTGACAAAAGCTGGAAAAACTCCAGTGCCAGAAAAAAAGAGCCAAACGAAAACAGCTGACTGCTCTGTGAAAGCAGTTACTCGTTATTTACAGCAGCAACAACAGCTATAATGGAGAGAAGCTGATGTTTGGCCTGTGGAGGAAACACTCTCCCAACAAGAGTGTGCTGCAGTGAAAGTAACATTTACTGCACAGATGACTGACACTGGTTCTGTTGTTTATGTCAACATGCATCATATCCATTTGAAAAATGAATCATAATGTGTAAAATATACAGAGATTGTACACATGTGTGGTTCAACATATGAAAGAAAACAAAATGAAAAAAACCAACTATTTCCAAGTCGTGTGTGTATTATTACATTACACTTAAAAACAATAAATAGCCGTCAATATATGTATTGGGACATAAATATGTACCCAGTTAAGAAAGGTTAATGTTAAGTACTATTTTAAATACTTTGACATAGTCTATCTTATTATTTTATGTACAAAAAATATAGATGTCGGATTGAACCCCACACATTTTCTCTATATATAATAAACCAACAGTATCAGCACTGTGCTGCAACCACTGTTGAAGTTCATTCCATCCTGGTTCACAGCCCCTTTTTTTATGCCTGCGATGAACAAATGCTAATTAACCGCACACTTAAACAAGAATCCATACTGTGAAGTCTCCAGACTCTGCTCTCCAAACTCGGTGTCTCATCGGTAGACGTTTGTTTTTCTTGTACTTTCCTGAGAAATGTTTTTGATAGGCCAGGAGGAAATCCCTAACAAGCTCAACTTCCCAAATCAGACCAAAAAATCTGATTGAAAAAGTGAACAAAACCCAGAGGAAAGATTCCACCCTGGATGTTTAAATCAAGTCTGTAGACAAGGACAAGCAGTTCATGGAACTCTGACACGCAGTTTTATATCCATCACTC
>NC_024312.1:14038878-14092728 GCF_000523025.1 Cynoglossus semilaevis
CAGCAGACACACAAACTTTTAAAGGTGAGTTTTATTCACACAGAATTCCCAGCACCTATTATACTGTCGGTCAGTGTTAACACCGAAACTGTGGTCACCCGGGAGAACACCAGACACCACAGAGGAAGCAGCGAATATCAGGTTACAATTCAACGTATAACAATGACTAATTGTAAAGTCCAAGGCCTGTGTCAAAACGTTAGTTGATAAGAATCACATTTGTGGAGTCATTAGGTTGAGAGAGGATCTTTTCCAGTAGTTTCTTCAATGTTAATTAATAGCAGTTAAATTAAAGTCTATGGAAAACAACTACGTCAGTATTCGGCATGAGTAGTATTTCATATTTTCAATGTGCATTTTGTAACAATAAAAAGACATTTAGCATGTTAGCAGACTATGCTTAGATAACTGTTGGGCTTAGGCTAGTTTTATAGACATGAAGTCATATATACTATAAGCAACCTCACATGTCATTGATCTGGCCACTAGAGGTGTATGGTGGTGTGTGTATCTTTAAGAATGCTGCCCCTTAATCTATTATTTGTCTTTTCCCATTTTCTCTATACTCTTTGCTACAGCTACCATAGGGAAGACAATCTTCTTCTCTGTATATTGGAGCATATTAAAGAACTGACTGATACATTACCGCCACCATGTGGTCAAAAGCTGCATTGTAACTGAGCTCATCAATAACATATCTCTAGTATTTTCATTTGGTAACGTGTGCAGGCCTGTGGCTCTTGCGGAGTTTTTTCGTGGCCCACTAGGTGGCGCTGGCGGTCCTATAGTTAAGCATTAGTCAATTATATTACATAAACTCAATATATATGTATATAAGTCTAAGTGTGCACTTACCTAACTTACCTATATCTAAAGCATAATCATGATTTCTCCCAATTATAACTTAAATACATGATTACTCCTAATATAATTTAACGTTGTATTCTTTCCACAGATTTGGAGTGTACTTTTTCACTGCAGGCTGATCTAATGACCTCACAATCCTGATGCTATGAGTGATGGTAGGTGTGGAGTGTTCCTCCATGGTGACGGACATGAACTCTAAAAATACAAACATGACTGTTTCTCAGGTCTGTGTTCAAAGCTGTGCTGATTCTGGTTTGACCTGTAATGATGTTTCACGGAGAGTGACTCTGAATGTAGATAAAAAGCAGACAAATAACTGAAACACACTCAGTCAGACCGATCTGGACCTAAATGAACCAGCATTCTGGGCCGTTCACTCAACGTATGCACCGTACTGTACTGTACACCCCTCATTTTCCTGACTTCTGCCTCGTGGCATCCTCCAATTCCCTCTTTCCACTATCCTTACTCACTTGCTTCACACATGCTTCCACACATGCAACTCCCCATTTTCATGCTCTCACTCCCCCTTGCTCTTCAGCGTCTGCCTATTTATCTTGTACTCCACCACTCCAGCTTTTGTCCCTCTCTCCCATCGTCCCTAACACACCTTCTCCCTCTCTGCATGCAGCTTGTGTGTTCAGTGCTCGGCATCAGCTCCGTCAGGCTGGGCTGCAATACTGCTACAGGAAGCGTTGTTGCTGTCCAAAGATTGACATCGACGATAAACTATACTGACAGTGACATGGCCAGAAATGTTCATGAACACAGATCCCTTCTGAGTCGAAAGAATTTCAGACGTTACATTAGGATTTTGTTTTGATTTAAACGCACCACTATTTTAATTGCAATTTATTACCACACACTGGTCCTACACCAATACAAAACACAGAGTATCAAAGCCAAAGACTTGAGGTCCGCAATACATAAAGCAAGAGCTGGAACTATTTGTTTTATTTGGAGTGACGTTCAACTGAGACATCAATCTAGCGTCACATTTCACTGCGCTTAAAAAGTAACAAATGGGAAGAGATACGCAAGAGGAAATCTGGATGGACTGATGAGGAAACCACAACATTCCTGAGTGCAAGAGGCAAAAATTAAGATTTTTAAAAATAAAAAAAATAAGACTAGACCAAGAGCCACCTCTGTATATTGGCATGTAGTGAATAGAGCTGGTGAAGGTTAGGAGGCTATGACCAGGCTGGTCACAACAATGTAATGCATATTAATAAATGGACAGTGCCTCATGAATGAAGACACAGCCACACATTCTGATGTTGGTTTGTACTCTTAACTTTTACAGTTTTGTCTCAGTTATGGTAGTACACCCAGATACTTGTGACTTTTTGGGGGGGAAATCAAATATTGCATTCTAAATTTTGAAATTCCAATTGAGACTAAGACTGAGATGGTAGTGGATGTGAATAGAGCTATCTGCCAATGTGCTACTTGACAAGTAGCTTCTCTTACTGCAGTACTTACAATACCATGATATTTCTGTTTTTGCTGGTTAAGATAATGAAAATGACAGTTTTGGGTGTTGGGCGGTTCAGACCCCTGGTTTGTCATTTCCGGCGAAAAGGACAACTGGCAACGATTAATGGCGTGCAGAAGTATCAATGAAACCCAGTCTGAGCCAGTGTGGAAGTATAGTGGCCACAGCAGTGATGCAAAGATGCTGATGCATGTTCCATTCCAGGAGTTGTGCACGGCATTTTCTCCTCTTCCTGCTGTACCTGATTTTACATCAGCAGCCTACTGATGAGATGCCGGTGTTGCCGGCAGAGGTGCTGCAACAGCATCATGTCATGCATGAAGTCAGCCCTGCCTTCTCCACAACCATTCACAGTCACTTTACAACCACTGCGCTGCTGCAGCAGCTCACGCCTGAGGGGGGGAAAACCCTGCTGCAAAACCATCACCGTCAACACAGACACATATACACATATACATAAATACACATCAGCTAACGATGCTCTGTCATATCCAAGTGATGTTACGTAATCAAAAGGCACGTGAGGCGAGGGATTCCCTGATAGGCTGGGTGATAAATGGATGTGTTGTGCTCCTCATCAGTCAGCCTCCTGCCAACGACGCTGGGGGCAGTAGTGTACATATGAGCTGACACGTGCGTAAAAACCCATCTATACGCCTTATTGCAACATTAAATATATAAATAGATGATAATTTTTTAATTCCTTAATCCTAACCTAAGACAGTGATTTGGGTTGCAGCACTACATTGTTACATCAATGGAGGAGTAGAGTTCAGTCTGAGGGAACTTCCAAGTCCACAAAAACGGTCTGAGTGTGTTAACGCAAATGACAACTTCCCACACTCCACACACACACACACACACACACACACTGTGGTCCATTCTGTGCCGTGTAAATCCACGCCTTGTGCTGTACGCGTTCACAGTTCATACCGCCGACGCACCGGCATCGCACACAGAGGCAGTAGCTGTCAACAAAACCAAACAAACTCAACGCACGACATACGTCGCGCACTCCGCCTAAACTAAACCTCCTCCACCCGCTTACCTCCGGTGCTGACCCGTTTTGTCCTTTTTCCCTTTCGGCCTCCTCTTCCTGGCCTGGATGGCCATCACTGCCGGGGTGAGATTCCGTTCATCAGCGGGCATGACCGACGTCCGGGTCCGGGAACGGATGCAGGAGACGTGGAGAGAGAGGAGACACACATGATGTATGTGAGGCTCTACAGCTGACGGTTGTTTAGCCTACACTGGTATGACATATCTGCAAGTCTAACTTCCGCCTCCCTGTATGATGCATACATACATAAAAATAAAAATACCCACAATCAAAAGTAGAGTTTAGAGTGTGAGAGATACGCACCTTTCTTTGAGCTCATGTTTCCTCTTTCCTTCAGGAGCAGCGGTAGCAGCTCTTATCTCAACGCTCGCTCTCCCTCTGCCCCTATGTCTCTCTCTCCCTTCCTCTGTCTCTCACCCTTCCCTTTTTGTCCGTTTGTGTATATGAGCGCGTGTAACCAGTACGCGCAACGTAAAAAAATCTTTGCATAACACGCGCTCCCTCTGTCGTTTGCATCCCTCTACTACATCTTGTCTCTTCTTTACCAGGAACACATTTCCATTCACATGCTCGATATTTTTCTGAGATTTCGCTGTATATTGACATCATTTTGCATCCATTTTGGTCACCGTTTTTTTTTCATCTGATTAAGTCATTTTTTAATTTTTCTTTACAAGGATTGCTTGTCCTTGTTCTCATGTTTTAATCAGAATAAAGAAACCTAAAATCTAGAATTAACATCTTTATATTGCAAACCAATATTTTATTATTGCTAAAATCACCTGAATGACAGAGAATCTTGGCTGATTTACAGGTCGGTTTCACATTACAGTACAGTGTGTGACATGTAGAATAATGGTTAGTACATTGTAGGATTTGGGCGAGTATGATATATGTTCAGAAACACTCATTAACCGTTAAGAAGCAGTCATTATTTTTAACTAAGGAAGTCCAACAGAAGAGCAAACGCAGTCTGAAAAGGCACCGCTGGGATTCGAACCCAGGATCTCCTGTTTACTAGACAGGCGCTTTAACCAACTAAGCCACGGCGCCGATACGATCAGATTCCCATTGCTGAATCAAGGATTAATCAACAACCATGTTTTTAATTAGATCAGACAATCATGTTATGTACGCAAAACCTGCTTTGAATATTATAGAAAAGGATTGGAATTAAATTATTGTAAGGGTGCATTTTATTATTTATTAGCAGATCAAAAATATAATGTTTGGATGGACGATATAATGGTTAGATGGACGATGCACAACTCATTGGATGAGCACGCGTAAATAGAATAGTATAAATTTAGGTAGTGTTTAAAAATACTAACAATACAATCATTCTTCTCCTATTATTTCGACAGCACGTGAAGGCAGCATCCAACCAAACGGATCCAGTGGGCGGGTTTTCAACGAGGTTGTGTTTCCGGCACACGCACGTACACACACACACGTGTGAGAGAATAGTGTTTCTCAGTTTATTGCTTCTACAGCCTTTTCTGTTTGTGAATATCTTACGGCAGAAACGTGTGCTTTAGACTCTTTAGACTTGCTTTGCACTGTACTCATATGAGTTAGCTCCGATGCTAACAAGGTAAGGTCTATGCGATGTTAGCCATCTAAATGACTTGCTAGCCGCATGTTTGTGTTTATCATAAACGCTCACAACCATACAACGGTAACGTGTTTGTTAGCGTATCTTTTTATGCATGTTGCCTAAAACAAAAACGCATCGTTGTGGTGCAAGTGTAAAACTCATTTTAGATCGTCTTTGTAAAAGTTCAATTTCAGAAGTTCGTTTAAGTTAGGCCACATACAAAACTATACTCTTTAATCTCTTGATAAATTTTGTTTTGTTTTGTTTTTCATACGTTTTATTGCATGCATTTTTTGTTATGCCAATTTGCTGACACTTATATTGCCTTCCTCGGGTCCAATTCAGCTCTTGGACTTGTGTCCTTGTCACATTTGTATTGTTCTTTATTGTGGTTGATAACTGCGTGTGTTTGTTATAAAGGTTCTGCGTCAACATCCACTCCTTCTGTTTAAGGTGTTAAACAACAGCAAGAAGAGCAGCAGTCGGTCGTATAACCACTGTTTACATTCGCAACCACATCGACATCCAACGTAAGGAAGTTCCATTAGATCCTTGGTTAAATCGTCAGTCAGTTTTTCCTCTGTTTTGCACATATTCTGACCATGGCTCTATTGTGTTGCTCTTCATTAGTTTTTATTAAAATGTCTTTTAACTTGCAGAATTATTTTTTAATGTGTCCTTTTTGTCCTAGTTTGGCTCTGAATGGCTGACTCGGAGCATGTGCCCCTCCAGGCTGGAGAGAAAAGAGTCTGTCCAGAGAATGAAGAAGGTACACCTTCGAAGAAACCTAGAGTTGAGAGCGATCATGAAAATGGCGGTCAGTCTCGCCAAGATGAGGAAGGAGAACCTCAGGGTGGAGCAAGTGATGTAGAGGAGGATGGAGAGACCTTTGCTGACATGATGAAGCATGGTCTCACTGAGTCAGATGTCGGCATTTTAAAATATGTCAGCGACCATGAGGGCTTCTCTGGTATCCTGAAAGAAAGGTGAACACTGTTATATTTAGAAAGTCCCATCAGATGATTCAGTTTGGGATCCTATTTAATTTTTTTCTTGGGTATTCAGATATTCTGATTTTGTGGTGCATGAAATCAACAAACAAGGGAAGATTGTGCAATTAGATGACCTCTCTATTCCTGCAGATCAGGAGGTAAGATTTGGAATTCAATTCCATTTGCAATTTTTTTGAAAGTTGATGGTGACCCAATGATTAAAAATACTTTCTATTTCAGGAAGCCCCGGAGGCCGAGCAGCAGCCAACAGAATCAGATTCACTGAGTGAAGAGCAGAAGAAGCAGCTGGGAGAGCTGCAACTCTTCAAGAACAAGGAGGGCAATGTCTCTATAGAGGTGACGCCACTGCTAAACCATTACCTGTATGTTGACAATATTAGTGCTTTAGAAGGCTCATGTAACCATTTTCATGTCTATAGGTGATGGAAGACTCAAAGGAGAAGAGAACACTGGTCCACAAAGCCATCAAGACTCAGTTTCCTGGTCTTGAAACAAAGACGGAGGAGAGAGATGGACGCAAGTTCATTGTGGCGTACCATACAGCTGGGAAGAGAGCACTTGCAGGTATTGTAGATAAAAGAAGGACACTTTTTTTTCTAGCCTTAAAATGTATTTATAACGCTTAGTAAGTAGATGTTTTTTTTCCTGGCATGTATTTGATTTTCCACGGCAGTGCATGTCATAAACCATGCATGCATTCAACATGAGCACGGACGGCACAACTGCATGATTCTGCTCTTAACCTATGGCAGACTTCTACCAATTTGTTTTTTGTTGTAAACGTATCCTTTATGTATGACACTCCTACTGAGGTCCTCCTTTGGCTGAACACAAATTATGAAACGCTAAGCAGATATGCATCTTCAAAACATCCCTGTTATTTTTTCAGTATTTAAATCTCATACCATTTTCTCAGTTTTTATGCATGAGATCTCAATTCTTACAACTCCCCCAAAGGTCTGCAGTCACTCTCGTTCTTAGTAACATTATTCTATCCTCCTTTTGCTCTTCTCTGGTGGCTAGATGTCAAAACAGCTGCAGGTAAGAACCTATTTGACAACATATGGAGTAAGGTATTGGTAAAAAGATTAGATGATAAAAGCCATTTAAGGCTATATGTAAGTCATATACGGCTTTGAATGTTGTAGTATAAATATTGGAATAATAACATCAGTCGTTTCTGTCATTTTTTTGTGTGTTCATCAAAGCTCCAAGGAAACACTTTTGGCCCAAAAACCGTGGCAACTTTTGCCATTTTGTCCTGTACAAGGAGAATAAAGACACCATGGATGCCATTAACGTGCTGTCAAAGTTCCTCAGGTACGATTGTATTTGTAGTCTCCTCATTTACTTTGGTGTTACTTAGTTTGAGGTGAAGGGAAAAAAAGTTCACAATTAAGAAATGCATTGATCCTGGTCCACAGACTCAGACCCCAGATGTTTTCTTACATGGGAACCAAGGACAAGAGAGCCATCACTGTGCAGGAGATTGCTGTGATGAAGTAAGTATTGATGAAGTAGTAATAATTACTCCTACTGAAGAAGTATTCATTTTGTATGTAATGCAGATTTTTCAGCTCTAATTACAGTAATGGTCTGTTGTTGTGCTAACAGTAAGCACCTAAACCAATACAAAAAACCAGACTGTCAGGACAGCTCAGTTTATAAGAACCTATGGTGTGATGTGTTCTGTGTCTCCCAGAATCACAGCAGAGAGGTTGGCTCATCTCAACAAGTGTCTCATGAACCTCAAGGTTGGAAACTTCTGCTACAAAAACCATCCTCTAAAACTGGGCGAGCTGCAGGGCAACAATTTCACAGTCGTCATCAGGTAGTTTTGTAATTTCACCCTCAGGACAACAAATGTCTAACTTTAGAATCACGGCTATAAAAATGATTAGAGTTTGATGACAAAAAATGTGTTGGGATTCAGAAACATCTCAGGAACAGACGAGCAGGTCCACCAGGCCATGACGTCACTCAAACAGACAGGTTTTATCAACTATTTTGGTATGCAGCGGTTTGGGACCACGGCTGTTCCTACGCAACAGGTCGGCAAGTAAGTTTGATAAATATACACAAATGCATGCACTTTAACGTAGAATTTCCTATTATCACATTTATCAAAAACGTTTTTTTTCACCTTTTTATTTGGAACAGGGCCATTTTGAAAAATGACTGGAAACAAGTGGTTGATTTGATACTAAAGCCCCGTCCCGGAGGTAAAAAATAAGTAAAGTGTTTTATTTCCACATTTTCCCGCTGAAGCTGTATTTTAAAAATGTCCTTCTTCATTTCCATTTTCAGCAGAGAAAGAGTTCCTGGTGCGGTGCAGGGAGGAGTGGGCGAAGACTCAAGATCCAGAGGCTGCCTTGAAAAAGTTGCCCAACAAACGCTGCGTGGAGGGGCAGCTGCTGCGAGGCCTGTCCATGTACGGGAAAAACAACATCGTCAATGCCTTCGGACTGGTTGGTTTTGTCATGTTCCTGTCTTACAGTGATTAAAAAGAACACACTGAAAAAAGGAATGAGGAAAAAGGAATTATTGTTATTAATTGTTTGATTTATTTCAGATCCCCCGGAACAACCGCCTGATGTACATCCACAGTTACCAGAGCCTGGTGTGGAACACCATGGTGAGCCGTAGGATTGAAGCCTACGGTCTTAAACCGGCGGAGGGAGACCTGGTCCTAAAAGGCAGTTAGTAGATCTTGATCTTCCGTCTTGTAGCTCCTCCATGACTAATGAACATAAAGCTCGTGTCTCATTGTTGTCTTCGTTGTTTCTCCTTCATGAAGCCACAGCACATGTGCTGTCTGCAGAGGAGGCTGAGAATTCCTCCATCCATGATATTGTGATGCCTCTTCCAGGGTTTGATGTCATCTATCCTACACATCCCGGTAAGACATTTGTGAAGGTGTTTGTGATAAAATACAGCAAATTGTGTTCTTGTGTCAAATTGTGTTCTCCCGTGGGTTAATTCCCATTTTTTTCCGGGGTTTGTTTTATCAGTGGGTGAAGGTTACAAAGAGCTGCTGTCTGCAGACGGGCTGGACATAAATAACATGAGACACAAAGTGAAGGACTATTCTTTGGCTGGAGCTTATAGACGTGTCGTCATCAGACCCAGTGATGTCAGCTGGTCAGTAGTCCACTCATACTTTCCCCTTATTCTGTTACTTTACGTTTTTACTATTTCCCTGGGTTTTTTCTCTGTCTGTAATCATCAACAGAAAAGGCACAGTCATGCACGAAAAATAAATGTTGTTTGACCTTTTTTCAGGGAAGTGATTCATTACGACGACCCCAAGATTTCACTGGTGCACACAGATTTTGAAAAACTGGAGAACAAGCCGGCACCGGTCTTCAAGACAGGTGAGATCTGTGATAAACGTATTCAATATGCGTGGCTTATTTATGGTGCACTTTTATTTTCATGAAATTGACCATTTAGGAATATTATTTATTTGGGGTTTTTTTTTACCTTTCTCTCATCAGAAGGGAAGGACCGGGCGCTGCGGATGGAGTTTTCTCTGCCTCCTTCCACCTATGCTACCATGGCCATCAGAGAGGTCCTCAAGTTGGACACGAGCATAAAAAAACAAACCCAGCTCAACACCACTTGGTTCAACTGAGACCTGATCATGCTGCAACAGACTGCAAGGAACTGAATGTTTATGTTGGAAACCTTCTGTTCAGAGCGGTGAGTGTGTGTAGGTGTGTGTGTGTGCTTAGTTGGGTTCTATGTGAATCCAAATGTCATTTCTTTGGAATACAAAGTGCTGAGTTTTATTCAATGACGTTTTTACTCGCCTCAAACATTTTTGTTGAGTGATAATGTGATATTTCATGTATAGAGGAGTAATTTCTCCTGCACATGCCATCAAATCTGTTTTTTACCAGATCATGTTTTTTTTCAAACAATTTAACTAATTCTGAAAAAATAATAAACTAAAAGTTTGATTATGCCTTTAAATTGTATTGTTATTATTTAATGTTCGTAGTCTACTATTCTCCTACTCTACTAAAGCGTATTTGTTTCTCTTTATTGAAACAGTTGTATTTGCACTTTTTTTTGTAAAGTTTTTCTCTAACCAAAATAACAAAGGACTTAGAAACCTGTGTTTCCATAACAACAGATTGGCAGCAGTGTGACCTCTCACCCTGTGGAAACAAACACTTCCTGTTTACTTACTGGAACCTCCCACATGTTTACACTCTAACCCCATGTTAACCTAAGAGTCTGGGGTCCATCATGGAGGCCGTATCCAACTGTAAAGTGACACAATGACAGTGTTACCTCATATTTACGGTTTATAAAACCTGAGCTTTATTTTTTACTATGTGGTGCAAAGGAAATGTATGGGTTTAACATTTAAAATGATCTAAACCCCACAACCAAAAATTGATAGCTAAACAATAATCCAATATCGATCATAATAAAGATTATGTTAGATTTGTGTAGACATGTTTACGTTGTAAAGTGAAAAACTTGAGTAATCATGCTTTACATTAATGAAAACATGCAGTAAGACAGTAATAATTTGATTAGAAATAAAAAATCAAGGAAACAAACTATTTCTAATGATCAAATATCTTGATAATTCTGCTATTGGACATATATTTTTATTACATGCTTTTTCATTCTTTTAAATGAGAAAATTTACTGGAGAAATCATTACTGGAATTACAAAGAAAGGAATAAACACAGCTGCAATGGTAAAACTTTCACAGTGGGATTTACCTCCTCAATGATTCAAAGCCTTTTAAAACTGTCACTTTGTATCAATGACACCTTTCTGACTCTGTGCTTAGTGGATGTCAGTCAGTCAAACAATGTTGGTCGTCCTCTGTGGGTCAGAACACTGAAACGTGGGCTTAAACAATTGAGACACCGAGTATAAAGTTTGTTTGCGTTTGCACTCATTTGTGTACTGTATGTGTATGTTGGTGCGGTTGTGTCTGTGCACAGAGAATACGACGGACGCAAGAAGGGGGCTTGTTTGTGGGTGTCTGTTTGCATGCCTTAAGTTAGTGTGCAAGGGAGGGGGGCTTATTGTGTCTCTGGGGATGTGTGCACACGGACTGTTTGCAGATCTCGTAACTCTATGTTGGGGTGGTCTTGTTAAGAGAGAGGAGGGCTTTATAAGACTTGCTCTTGCTGGCTGCCACAGTATTGAGACAGTAGTGAGTTACAGAGAAGACAGAGAAAGTGACACAGCAGGTTGAATGACAAGAGGACGCTTCACAAGGATCATCCTTCAATTTCATCATCACCACAATGACTTTGTCAGCCCCAGGTAAGAGTCCACCCTATAACTCATGGTTTACTTCTTTTCTGTATAAAAGATTATGATATTCATCTTTCATTTGTCATGTGTTTGTACAGCATATTTATTAGGCTATACACAGCTTACACTATGTAAATATTAAGAAGCATTTTACATTATTATAGTTTGGGTTTCAGATCAGCTACAAATAAATCATTCATAAGTCTTGATTATGTATTATATATTTTAACTATGTACAAAACTATTTTTTCTTTATTTTGTTTACAGGGTACCAAGTTAACTGAACTGAACAGGGCTCCAGTCATTACAAATCCAGGAACCTCTACTGACATGAATGGAAGATTAATTATTGTAAAAACACAAGAAATGGACGGACCACTGGATGATGACTACTTTATCTCCCCCTCTCCTTCTTCCTTCCCCCTCTTCAACTGTGATTACACTAACTGGTCTCCTTCCTTCTACATCATCCCTCTTGTATACCTGCTCATCTTTCTGGTTGGTAGCATAGGCAACGCCCTGGTCCTTTGGGTCTCCCTGGACCAAAGTGAGGGAAGAAAATTAAGGATCGCACTCAAACACCGAGTTTTATTTGGAAAAACTTGCTGTACTGAAATTTTTACAACCAGTGATCGGGACATTAACAGCAATGGAAGAGTTCAGCCTGACACCAGAGAAAACTTAAGACAAAACAACAGATCATCATTCCATTCTTCCCCCACCTCCTATAATACCCCTATCCCTCGCCTATCTCGCTCACTGACTGAGTCTCTTATAGCCAATTTAGCATTAGCTGACCTCAGCTTTGTTGTGACTCTCCCTCTTTGGGCTGTCTACACAGCCTTGGGCGACCACTGGCCTTTTGGGCAATTTCTCTGCAAAGTCAGCAGTTTCCTGACTATTCTTAACATGTACGCCAGTGTGTTCAACCTCAGTGTGCTCAGTGTGGAAAGATACTGGGTTCTGACTGGACGTCGACACTCCACGCAAAATACCCCAAAGAGCTTCCCCAGCAGAGCTTTACTAATAATCGGGGGAATATGGATTTTGTCGACAATGCTAGCACTTCCTAGTTTGCTGTTACGCTCTGTCCAAACAGAAACAGCTGAGTCTGGAGACTTACTGTTTTGTCAAATGAATTTCTCTATGCTACTAGGAGCCGATTTGGATGAGGAAGAAATAAAAGAGGCCGAGATGTGGTTGGAAGCCATCCTGAGTTTTAAATCAACCCTTATTGGCTTCCTGTTTCCTCTTGCCATCCTATTGGTTTGCTACTGTTCAGTTGCTCAGTTGCTCAGCAAACATTTTGGACGGGGCCCACGTCCTGATCGGAAACGCCAGCGAAGACTCCTTAGGGTCATTGTCACTTTAGTGCTGGCGTTCTTCTTGTGCTGGTTGCCGTTTCACGTCAACAAAACAGTTTTCATGCTCCTAGATTTTGGTTTCATGCCATACTCTTGTTCTTTAGAACAGCTTTTACTAACCGTTCACCCATATGTTACCTGTTTGGCTTACCTAAACTCCTGCCTAAACCCACTTCTCTATGCTGCCTGTGATCCAACATTTAGAAAGCGGTGCAGAGCAGCTCTTCTCATGTTGTGCAGATTATGTAGAAGAGGAGCAAAGAGAAGAGAAGAAAAGATAGATGGAGAGGAAAAGAAAGAGGAAAGAAGCTCATCATTTCCCACAAAAACACAAGAGGAAACAGCAGAAAGAACAGAGGGACAGTTGGTAGAGGAGATAGCAGACTGATGACTGTGGGATGGGGGACAAAAGAAACTTGGAAGAATGTATGATTGAACTTTTTGTGTCACATCTACATGCTCTTTTAGAAAAAATACTTGTAAACCTTTTGTATAATTAAAAACACATCCACATATGATTAACATATGTTCCCAATGAATATTGTGGAAGTAACAATGTTCTTGGATCAAGCTTGCATGATTCCTGCATGAAAGACAGTCATAACTGTCACAGTGGGTATTCTGTTTGTATTTTTGTCATGATTACTATAAAGTTGTATATTATTTTAAGCTCTTGGAGTTTGGACATTACTTTTGTCACAGTTTTTTTTGTTTTTGCATTGTTGTAAATAAATATAGAGCATAAACAAATACTGAATTACGAGTATTTCATGTTGCGGGTCTGCAACTATTGCAAGATTTTGCTCCTGATACGAGGAAATATCTAGTGCTCAACAGAGTGCTAAACCGAGCTTCATTTTCCACCCAAATTTAAAAGTGGCGCCGACACTGTCGCGCTGTTCTGCTCACTTTCCCCGGCTTGGTCATTTTACCCGTCGCTTTCTTTCTCAAATATCGTGTGCTCACTCTTGTAGCCAGTGACATTGCCGTTTCCTGTACAGACTCGCTGTGTTTTTTATCGTTACAACATGCATTTTAAATGTTGTTTATGTATTGGAAGAACTTGTTTCATATTAACACAACACCTGTATGTTATATTACCATTATACTTATTGTTCAACCATTGTGATATTTTGCATGTATTTTACTTTTCTTATGGTTTCAATGACTATTTCCGGTTAGACATATGCGCCCGCCCTTATCAGCTGTGATTGGACAGATTGCATTGAGTATTTGATTGGCAGTAATTTCGATCAATTGGCGCAACTTTTAGGTCTTTTCGTCAAGTATCCGAGACGTCAACAACGTGTATGAAGACATCGCCGATTTGGTTCATATCTGTTTTAATCACGTTAGTTGAATAACATACAAAATAACAAACATGGGGACCGCGTTGATTTACGACGAGGAGATGACTAATTACAAACTGCTCTGGGTAGAGTAAGTACATCTACGCGCGTTTAAACTGTAGCTTGCTAGGTAAAGTGTGGAATTAATTTATAAGGAGCTTAATTGTTTTTTGTTGTGCCTTAGGTGTGACGTTTAGTTCACTTCACGTCTGAGTTTTTGTCAATTGCAAAAAGCCATTCTGTTGTTGTGGGTTACGTAAAGGCTTTGTTACACTTTCCCGTGTTACCTGAAATATAACCACTTTTGCATTTTAATAAATAACGCTTTTACTGTTTGTAAACTGAAATCGTGGAGAACAAACGTTTACTATGTATAAGCTTTATTGTAACGCCTTGTACCATTCAGTGAGTGTGCTGTCAAAGCGTCATTTCCAAATATTAACTTAGCTTGACAATTATTTGTCAGTTTCTTTATAACATAAACTGTACTTGAATCTCACACTTTCATTTTTAACATAAACGGTAAACTGTACTTTTAAAGTCCAGCATGTAAGATCGAAGTTCCTGAACGTCTCACTGTAAGCTATGAAGCTTTGGTGAAAAGTGGTCTCGCTGATCGATGTGTCTCCCTCCCTGTTCGAGAGGCAACTGATGCAGATATTCTTCTTGTTCACAGGTTAGTTCAAACCTATTAAACGGAAAAAAAAATCACGATTAGTCAATTTATTGAGCAGCATTTGCTACTGCTTTGCTGCCAACAGTGAGGAATATTTGGAGGCGGTGAAGAAAACCCCTTACATGACTTTGGAAGACTTGATGGATTTCTGCTCCCAGTATGGGGACGTTTACTTTCACCCAGTTAGTTCCAAGCATTATATCCTTCCTTGTTAGCCTGTACACATTGGTATTAGTCCTTTTATTTTAGTGGAATTCTGGTTGAATGATTTTTTGGTTTGGTGTTTTTTAATTTTTTTATTTCTTACAATCAAACATGCTTTCATTTAATATCCCAGAACATTTATCACTGTGCCAAGCTGGCTGCTGGGTCTGCACTTCAACTTGTTGACAGTGTCATGATGGGAAAAGTGAGGAATGGCATGGCTCTGGTCAGGTGAGGCTTGAGATGAAGTGTTTTATTTTGTAAAACTTGTATAAAATTTGTCATATATCCAGTGAATACATGCTCCTATTTTAAAAACTAACTACATATACTCAAAATTCTTGCTTTGTCACAGACCACCCGGACACCACAGTATGCGCAATGCTGCCAGTGGTTTCTGCGTGTTCAACAATGTAGCCATAGCAGCACAATATGCAAAACAAAAATATGCAGTAGAGAGGTAACTTCACCTAATACACTGTTTCCATGTTAATTCTTTCTCCATACCTGTGCATGTTGTTGTCTAACCTAACCTAACCTTGATTGTGTTTCAGGATATTGATAGTTGACTGGGATATACATCATGGTCAAGGGGTCCAGGACTGTTTTGAAGATGATCCAAGGTGAGCATTTACTGAATGTACATAATGTATCACTGATGTGCTGACTCTAGGTGAAATGATTTTTTTATATTTCAAACAGGGTGCTCTATTTCTCATGGCACCGCTATGAGCACCAGAAATTCTGGCCCAACCTTCGAGACTCTGACTTTGACAGGGTCGGCAATGAGAAAGGAGCTGGGTTTAATGTCAATGTACCATGGAACAAGGTTCGAATCCTGGTGATGCTCTTTATTTTAAACTGCCTAGAATTATTTTGATGAGTTAAATCCAAGTCCATATCAATGTTCACAGGTGGGGATGAAGAACAGCGACTACCTTTCAGTCTTTTGTCATCTTTTTTTACCAGTTGCATATGAAGTAAGACCAGTGTAAAAAACATTTATTAATGTATCATTTGGGAAACAGATATTTACTTTGTAAAAGACAAAGTAAATATCTGTCTTTGCTTCATAGTTCTGCCCAGATTTGGTGCTGGTGTGTGCAGGCTTTGACTCAGCCATTGGAGACCCCGAGGTACTGATACTGTTCATTTTAATCATATAATAAAAACATCAAATGTAAGTGTGTCAATTTTGTAGGAATGTTTTACTTAGCATGTGTCTGTTATAAGGTGTAACTTGGTGGTTTCCATTAGCAGAACATGACATGGACTTCTGGCTTCAGTGTCTGCCTCTGTTTCAGGGTGAGATGTGTGCCACCCCTGACATCTTTGCCCACCTGACTCACCTACTCATGAACCTTGCAGGTGGCAAGCTGTGTGCGGTGCTGGAGGTAAGCCCATTTTCGCAATATCACACGAGAAAATTCCATTGAGATCAATGCAAGGAGTTATCACTCATTTTTTAATATATTTGTATTTGTATAATTTTAGTCATTTGTGTAACTCTCATTGTACTAGGGACTATCTGATATAATCTTTTGCCTATATCCGATATACCGATATTTTCCAAACAGTTTATTTCTGTAAAACTATTTTTTGGGCGCACATTATTTGGCCAAACCCAGGGGTTATGGGGTATTGGAAAAACTGATTCTTACATATTACATAATTATCCTGATATTGGGCCGATAATATCGGTCGGCCAATATTACTTGATATTACTTAGGCTAGAGTGAATATCAGAGTTAGTGATAGTTTTCATTTTTATTTTTCAGGGAGGATACAACCTGACGTCCCTCCCCCAGTCTGTTTGTCAGACCGTTCAGACCTTACTTGGAGATCCTGCTCCCCGACCTGCAAACCTCGACGGTCCCTGTCTTAGGTGTTTGTCTCTTACAGCTGTCTTCAAATGTCGCACGTTTTGTTGTTGTTGTAGAACTGGAATAGATTTTTCTTTTTTTTTTTCTTCTCAGTGCACTTGAGTCCCTTCACTGTGTTCGATCAGCCCATAAAAAGTACTGGTCCTGTCTCAAACATGCAGGTACAGCCACTATTTAAAAGACCTGATTTAGGCCATTTGTTTTAAAAGACATAAGTCAGAAAGTATATAGAATAAAAAAAAACCAAAACATTAAAAAGCCCATTCTATGCTACAAAGTTCATAAGTGAAAAGTGTCTGAAAATGTGATGCTCTTTTCTGCAGCTGATCTTCCCACCTGTGAAGTCAGCACTAAGCGGAATAAAGTGGGTGAAGAAGAAATAAACGAAGAACAAAGCAAACAGGAACCAGTTTGGCGAGAATGTCCCAAAACACTCCCCCCAGATATTTCTGCGGCTGCGCTGCTCCCTGATGATGGCATATGTCCAGAGAGATGTTATTCCCTGAAGTCATCAGAAGATCTGGACCCATCGATAGTCAACAAACTTAAGTGAACAGAATTGTGTTTAAGCTTGTCAGTATTTTTGATACTTATATTGATATATTGTTTGACAAGTTTATTTTTCCTAAACCAGGGAGCATATCCTTAAAGATACAGAGGATTGTGAAACTCTTTCAACACTATCCAGGCTTACTGTGCTTATAGACAAAATGGAAAAGAATGAGGTAAAGTCGGGGAAATACTTCTGTTGTTAGATTTTTTAAATTTCTTTTTGTTTTTTGCAGCATGCCTGTGATCTACAGCAGTGGACGGTGTTTTTAATCACTTTTTCTTCTTTTTGTTTTAGATCGGCAGTGGCTTAGCACTGGTGAAAGATATCTCTAAAGCAGTAATATGTGTTGTCCAACATGCTGCAGCTGCACCAATGAACAGGTATTACATTTACACATACTTCACTGTGTTCCAAAAAGTGCATTTTAGTAAGTATTACTATATTTTGGGCTTCACATGAAAAATATGGTCCATGCATATGAATGCTTTGACCTTATCAAACGTTTTGGAAAAAATAAGTTGTTAAATATTTAACTAATACTTTTTAATATACTGTTATTTGTTAATCATTCTGTTAATACTTCTCTCACTACAGGGTTTTGGTTGTGTACGTTGGAGATGGTGTGGTTCCATTTCACACCAATGAAGATGGGTAATTATTTCTTATAATATGAACTTTCTTAGCCTTTGAAAAATTTGCAATAGCTCAAACAAATTGAAAAAAAAAACAAAGATGATTTTGTTTACAGAAAAACTCTGGTGGTGCAGTTTACTACCCAGAAGTCAGAAGAAATTCAAAGCAAGTATTTGATACCTGTGTGTCTGCAGAAGGTGTGTATTTGTTATTTTAAATTATAGTCCTGCACAGTTCTTTTATTGATTTAAAAAATTAAAATTCTTTGAAGGACTACAGCGACATTCCAGGGTTTATTCAGGCCACGCTGAGCCTCCTGCTGCCTCTGGGATATGAGTACGACCCCAGTCTTGTGGTTGTGGTGCAGACGTCAGGTTGTGGGCTGAGTCACAACGTCTGGCAGCAACTAATAGGTCTACTGCGAGGCCTTGCTCAGGGACACACATTAGTCCTAATGCAGGTGAATAAAATGTTTAACCCAAATTTACTTCAACCCTTCATAACTTTACAATGGGCATTACATCATTTTGTTGCATCTCTTTAAGGAGGATCAAAATGCCTATGTTGGCCCTACTGCGTCTTCTCTACTTGGAGACCCCGCCCCCCCGTTAGGCCCTCTGGAGGCTCCTCTACCAGAGAATGTGGAGTCCACAGAGAAGCTAAGACTCAGGTTGAAGGCAGACTGGAATTTTCTGCTGACCACTGGTAATGTCAAGTAATCAGTAACACTAACACAACCTACAGATGGACTCTTCTGTTATATACACACAGCCCAAGAGCTGAGCAGAGGTGACGTGGATAAAAGCTGAACTAGAGGTTCCTTTTTCTTGGTATTAATTTAAAAAAAAGGACACATCTTGTGGTAAATACAGTTGTCAAGTAAAATCTATTTGTATAGTTATTGACAAAACACATTTATCTTAGTGGACTAGTTTTTTTTTTTATATCAACCCATGCTGTAATGACTGGACTCATACATTTCATACTTTTCTTACTTTATCTTTTTAACAATGTTGAAAACTGAGACCATTGCCTTCAATTTTAATAAAACTTAATGGAAAAAGGTTGTTGTGTGGTCAAGTCTTCAACAAGGATAGACTAGCATGAGCTAACTGTGCAAACACCTTCAGGATAGAGAAGTGTTACTCACCAAGCAGATGAAGAAAAGGTTATCTTCAGAAAATGTTGACAACATACTGGAATAAAACAATAAGGTTTCTTAGGCCTTTTCAGTGGTGATTGGTTTAGGCAGTCTATCTTCCCAACACAGGAGGGCGCTGTGGTGTGCGCCGTGAGCAAACAAAAGTAGATTAGCTGAAGCTCGTACTGAACACATGTGAGTGAGTCATTGCTGTTGTGTTGATTAACACACACTGAAGAGCAGCTCCCGGATTTCACACAGAGATCCTAGCCTGGGTTTGTGTCTGTGGACGGTGAAGAGGAGGCGCAGGAGTAGAGGGAGAGAGGAGAGACATTACAAACACACACAGTCGGAGTCCAGCTGAAAGATGTCTGGGACGGCGACCACTGCTGCCAACACGCAGTCCGCGAAAATGAAAAAAGAAGAATCTTCTTTCCTCGGGAAATTAGGAGGCACTCTGGCAAGAAGAAAGAAATCCAAAGAAGGTTAGTGAGGATGGAGGAGATGTTCTTGGGTTCTCCTCTCGGTGCTGTGTTAGAAAAAGCCACATTGTGTGTGTTTGGGTTTCTGTCCATGGTGCTGCATGCATACTGTATGTATATAATGGTCTGTTACAGCGTCTCTGGTGGTCGTGGCCACTAAACATTTTCCACCAACAATGCATTTGTTGTTTTATTTATTCCAAATCATAATGTGACCTAACATTAACTCTGTGAGCATACTCTCTCTAGATATCTAGACTTTGTTGACCAAAGAATTCAACCACAATCACAAACAAGTGCCTGGTGTTTTATTAATACAGCAACAGTCCAGACAAAGCCTCCGCCTCTGCGGTCTCAGTGGTTTCTAACATGAGGTAATAAACATAAATAGACCACACAGTACACTGGACCTCAGCTGGTATTCGAGTTATGTCGAAGATAAAAGGTGTGAAAAGGATTTAGACTTGCTGACTTTTTTTTCTTTCTTTTTTTTTTATAAAAAGGTACAACACTATTTTTCCCAAATTAAATAGAAACTCTCTTTGTTGACCAGTATATTTCACATGCCCGTGAATGTCTGGTAAAGGGACAGCTGCAACCTTTAACGCCCATCTGTTTGTGTGTGTTCTCAGACATGTGTCACCCTAAAATCCTCCAGCTCTTGTCTCTTGTCTCTAATTTTAAAGTGCAAATTGTAATTAATTATTACAATGCAATTTAAGCTGTGTTGTTAGTGATAGTTTTCTGGGTCCAAGAGACACTGTTTGGTGCTTTCTGTAAGATTTAGCAGCCTCTAGTGATGAAATTGTTTTGTGGTATTTAATGTTCTTTAAGGCAGTGTTTATTACTAAGTTTTCTAAGTACACATTAAAGTATATCTTTTATTATTTAGATGTACCATTGTGTTAATTTGGTTGCTTTCTGTTTAATACACTTGTAAATCAAATACAGTAAATATTAATTTGAGTTTGTTGACCATGTTGGTTATTTGAAGCAGTAGTGACAAATGTTTGCTTTATATTATAAAACGAGGTATTTTTTGTCTCGTATCAAGAAGTTGTATGATGAGCTACAGGTTGAGCCTACATCAAATTTACATAATCATGTAAATATTATGTTTAAAATTTTAGTAATTCAGGTGCTAAGGATTTTAAAAATATTGTAATATTCCATGTTATCTTAATTTACTCCAGACCAGAGACGGTCTAATGAATGCTGAATTTAAAAAGGTTACGTGGTCAATTTGACGTGTCGCTGGAAGTCAGAGCTGGTGATGAATATAACCATGTGGAACCTCACTCACTGGGTGTGGCCCTTTGCTGAAGGGTAACACCCAACAGCTGGTGAAAAAGTGCTTTCAAATTGCTGAGGAAACGGCAAGAAACAGCAAACTAACTAACTTTTTTTTTTCTTCAAAAATAGCTTGTTGTAAAAGACACTGTTATTGTACAGATGCTGCTCTAAATTCCCTGATAAAGCAGAAGGAAGTGTGTGTTTCACTGACAAGACAACCTCTGAGCCGGTCACCAGCAGGGCTGTCGAAATAAAACTTCAGTGGAAATAAAATGAGCTCCAGCTATGAAAGGACGAAGGAAGAGTCACTGACGCATATTCTACTGTAATTATCTGAGCACTCGCAGTCCAGAATATAAATATAAAAGAGTAAAAGTTCTCAAGGATGGAAGTCAACGATAGTAAGTTGTTCTTCTCTGGTTTATTTATGGAAGTTTGTCTTTTAGTTTTTTATAAACCTATCGACATATTTGTGCTAATTTTCAGCCATTATGGAAAATCATCCTTTATGAATGTAATGTCTATATATAATATAATGTCTATGCTTTATTATAGTGCATTTAACTTCAGTCGAGTACGACATATTTTTGTTAAATTAAAGTTAAATTAAAGATAATCACATTAATTAATTAATCTATCTAGTGAAGATAATCTCATTAATTAATTAATCTATCTAGTGAAGATGTGGTGTGATACCATGCTGTTACATTGCACAACTAAGAGTACAAAAGCACTTTGAGCTTGCAACTGTATAAATAATATACAAAACATATTTTTAAATGGTGTTGGTAAAAATTAAATAATCATATTTTTTGCACAGAAATTCTTCTTCGGCAGAAAGCAAAATGATTGTTTTGCAATTTCGTATAGAACATTTTCTAATTATTTTCTAGAGAGGATTTTGACTGTTTGATTCAAGATAATGATCATTCTGCTGCTCACACTGTGGTTCCTGGTACTGAACTGGTTCATGGTGCGCAACGCTGGTAATGATATTTTGAGGATGTCTGAAAATATCTCCAAGAAGCTTTGCTTGTAATTAACTGTTTTTTGTCTACAAATACCTGGGAGAAGTGGGACATGTCAGGCAACGTTGGAACGACGTGTCTTTCTCTGCAGCAGTAGCAGCTGAGTTTGTTAAAACAAGTTTTGCATATATATTTGTTTTAATTTTTTCAGAACTAGATGTTGCTTATCAGAGAAGAAAAATAAGTAAAATAATATTATTAAAGGTGAAGTGGTAGCTTAGTGTTTAAGGAAGTGGACTTGGATGCGGAAGGTTTCAGGTTCGAGTCCACCAGCTCTGAGCATGGCACTGTCCCCACACACTGCTCCCTGGGCGCTTAAATCACTTTGGTGATGGGTTAAAAGCAGAGGTCACAGTTGATTGTGTGCTGTGTCACAATGACAAGTAGTTCACTTTCACTTTCCTATTACAAAGGTTAAAAAAAATAATTTATTTTAATTATTCTAAATATTCGTTGACACATCTAAAATGGTCAATATCTGCAGCAGACTTCCTGTGCAGCAGACCAGGAGACACCGTCATCTCCTGGTGGCTCTTACTCACCACTGCCTGTGTCGGTGTAAATAACTGCAGCTATATTTAAGGTCCAGTCTGTCTCCTCCATACTGCCACAGTATTTATATCCAACGCTCCTGTCTCTCCGTACCACCTCCCCCTGCGGGAACAGTGGAGCCAAACAAGACGAGGTCGATTTCAATCCATTTTACTCCCTTGTTTATGATGTGCTGTGATTATACTCAGAGCATTTTTTTAAGAAAATGAAAAAAAAAAGTTTTTTTTATGTATGTTGCAATTATCCACTCTAGTAAATCTTCATGTTATTTCAAAGTTGTGTTTTGACATGGAGCGTGGGCAGGTATGGAGCCTAACTGTTCCTCAGTGCAGGCTTTGGTTTGTGTAATTAATGTTTTTCTCTGAGCAGTGCAGCAGCCGGGGGATGACTGATTACTGCTGCTGCAGCAAATCTCCCTAAAGCCTCCATTCACGGGCTACAGGAAATCTGTTCCCTTTTATTGCAGGGAATTAACGAGATTGCAGCTAATTTTGAAAGACACTTTAAAAAAATATATAAGAAAACACACCCCACAATTAAAATAAATACTTAATATACGTGAGTAAATGAATAGAGACTCAACACCTCATTAGTCAAGTCTAATTTATTGTGTCCTGATGACCTGTAGTCTGCATGATCATCTTCCTGTGATAAACACACACACACACACACAGAATCCTCCCACCGTCTCCAGTAACTGGACCGCAGAGGTGGGGTGGAGGGTTGTGACAGAAATAAACACGTGATGACGCCCCCTACTACTGTTCAGCTCAAATCCACCCTGATTCCTACACACTCAGATTTTGACACACACACACAGACTCACGCACACACAAACAAACTAATCAAACACTCAGTCTGTTATTTTGCGCTCGCTGCCATCAGAGGAATCCACAGGTTTATGGTAGAGTCATGGCAGGGCTGCTGTGTGGGACCAAGAGGAAGAAACCAGGTAACGTGTTCTTTTTCATGTTCCATTTTGAGGAACTCAGTGGTGGGAATCAGGAAGCAGGAGCTTTTTTTTGTTCCCTTAGTGCACGGTGGGTTGACATGCACCTCTTGTCATGGGATTAGATTTGCTTTTTAATAACTTACCTTTGTCTGTCTGTGGTCGTCTTTTGGCCGTTGTTGTCATGTGACATTATGTGAGGAATTATTTTCATCATGTGGATCCTTTTGCATTTTGCATCATGTTTTGGCTCAGTTAAATCTACTCAGTACGCCACTGTCTAGACTCCAGATCCTGGAGCTGAGGCAGAGAGTGCCACCAAACATGGTCGGCTTCAGAAAGTTCAGAGAATTAAAAAAAAAAAGGGCCAAAAACAGACAGGAGACTGTTGAATAAATGAAATCCATGTTTTATTATTAAACAGTAAAACTATGTTTTATCACTCATTTAAAATATATTTTTATTGATTTTATTTGTTTGCAGGATAATGATAAATATGGGATGTTTTTTTCTTTGCTCTACAGACATTTGATGATGATGATTTGTTTTTTTGTGTGTCATGTTAGTGGGAAAGTCTTATTGATGCAAATGGGACGCCCACTTTTTTTGTACAAAACACCAAATTGAAAACTGTCCTGTGTGCAGTACAAAACAGCAGAGTCAGATGATAAAAGAGGGGAGAGGAAACTGTGCCATTAAGATAAAATGGAGGTCCGGCTCAGTAATTACAGAGCAAACTGCTGATGTGTCGTGAGATCTGGAGCGCCAGCCGGCGTTTAGCTGATAGAAGAAGAGTGAAAGAGAGCCTGAGTGAAATCTTTGGGGACCTCTTTTGTGGTTTTTGTCTGAAAGTATCAAAAGTATAAGCAAACCATTTTTTTTTTTTTTTACAGTTAAAATATTTTGTCAGATCTTCAAAAATGACAGACAGTGTCTAGTTTTTGTTATCCTTTTGGATCCTCACCCCGACCCTGCAGCAGGGTCAATGAAATGACAGATACAGTATAAGACGATTGATTGCAGGTGCAGGTCTTACAAATTGAAATGGAGGATGATAAAAGCCCTGTTGCCATTAGAGGAAGAAGGCTTTTAAATCCCTAGAGCATCGCTCACATCTGAAGTAAAAGCATCTTAGCAATAATTGACTTTGTTCAAAAATAGACCTGCTGTTTGTCGGTGCCAATCGTTTTTTTTGTTTTTTGTTTTGTTTTTAACCTATCCTTCATCGTTCAAAACGATATTTTTAACTGAAGTTGAATGTATTGTTATTATCTTGATGGTGAGCACAGTATTCAAAGGCTCCGTGACTAATTTACTTGATGCGTGTTCGCTCAGACGTATGGACGGCTCTGTCTCCGTAATCTAGTTTGTGTGGGAGTAGGAAGAGTCTGACTTGGCTGCAGGAAAACTGAGGAAGTGGCAGACGTGTGACGCCTCTGGCACAAACTCAGAACCAACATATAGTGTGATAAGAACATCCAGCAGTGATCTTCTCACACAGTTCACTGTTGCTTTGAAAGGAGGCGAAGCAGGAGAAAGATTATAAAACAGACAACAGGCTAAGAAAACTCTGCATAAAAAGGTCTGTAAGGAGAATAGAATGTATTAATAAGAGCCAATGTTGGAGTATGGATTGATGGACACTTTATGGCAGTGGTTCCCAAATCGGGGAGCAGGCCCCCTAACGGGTACAGAACCACAGCCAGGCAGCACAGCAAAGCTCTTTTTTTTTTTTTTGTGCCACAATTTGGAAATGTTAACATACCTTTTGTAAATAATTCAACTTTCTGTCAGCATTTAAACCAGGTCACAAAAACAAGTAAAGTCATTTTTAACTTAATATTTTAACTCAGTCATTTAAATGAGAGTAACTGAAGTTTAGATGTTGATGTTTATGGGTAATTGAAGATGTTATGATTAGCATTACCATTAGCATTATATTAGTGTTATTTTCAAGTCTATGTTTAGGATGTCGTCTGGTCTATGAGTCCTGTGAAAGTTTTCATGTTTCAGTTTGACTGAAACCAAATACAGCTGTGGCTTTGACTAGACTGTAAATAGTGGCTGTAAAAACAGAGGGTCTCACACCGTCACTGTCCTGCAGCCAGAAGGTGTAATGCAGAGGAACTCTAGTCCGTCCAATGGTCTCGTACAGTATACTGGCAGAAACTCTATGCTAATGCTAATCTCTGTTTTCACCTGGTCTGTTTCTGTCTGTCCAGTGAGCGATCTTCATGAGGAGGGGAAGAATGCCATCAACGCTCCCATGCTTCCCACCGGAATGGACATCCATCCGGAGGACACACTGTTGGGTATGTATGAGATTATTCACGGAATAGTTTTGGATTAATCACAAAATGAGTAGTGTGAAAGGTGAAGCTCCTACAATACAACAATTCAAACTCCAGGTGCTTCATGCTTCAGTGAAAGGAAAACTCTTCACAGCGTGTGTAAATGACATGTTCATTGACTTTTTGAGTCTTGCCATCCTACTCATGTCACAGTCTGTGTTTTTACGTGCAGTATGTTTTGTGTTGTGTAACGGTTTACTGTTAGAGTTGCCCGAGGTCACAGTAAGGAACGAGATGTGTAGGGTGTGTAGGACTGACATGAGGGAGCAGGAAATGAAAGTGGGTGTGGTGGACAATTCTCTATTCTCACTTTACAGTGTTGTTACAGTTTGTTATGATGTTGACATGGTTCATTGTCATCACTGTCTTATAACATTATATATATGTATATATGTATAAATGTATATATACATATATGTGTGTATGTATATGTTTGTGTGTTTATATAAAGTATCATAAGGTGTGACCGTATAAAAACCTGTTTAAGAATCTAAGACTTCTCCACATTCTTTGTATTTAGAGGAAAATGCAGAGAGGATCATGTTGGACCCAACATCCCGGGAAAATCTGAAATTCAAAGACCTGTTGAAGGTAGTCAGGACTTACGATTTCATTTTATACAAACATTTCAGTTTCAAACCACAGCTTTAAAATGTATGTGCTTCAAGTTTCCCATATGATTGAACGTGTTTCCAGGTCCTGATCGACTGGATCAACAGTGAGCTGGAAGAAGACAGGATCATCGTCAAGGACCTGGAAGAAGACTGTTATGATGGACAAGTGCTGCAGAAGTTGTTTGGTGAGAAACATTATATGAACTTAGACACTGTCTCTGTGATTTTGTAATAATGTCAAATACATACATAATTAGGCCTGTTTTTGTTTTGTTATTAAACATTGTTGCAAATGTGAACATGGTTGAATGTTCCGGTAATAAATTACGACTTTGAGGCATTTATTTTGCATTATTTCTATTAGCCCTGGAAGACGTGTTAGTGAGCTGAAATAAAACGGTGTTCTCACTGTTATAATAGGTTTATAATAACCTGTTATAAACCCAGGTCACACACAGATTTCTCTTGAATACATACTGTACTTCTGCAGTTGTCCAGTCTTAGCTGCTAAATGGCTCTCTTTATTTGTGAAGTGCTTCCCCCTTGTGTATCTCCGTGGTTACAACAAGCCGTAAGTCGTCAACAGCCGCATCACAAACACCAGTGCTTTTAATGCGCGAAAACCCCTTTGGGATTTAACACATTTGGGATTTGACAACATCAGTAAACTACAGATACAACACATCACCACATTATATGATTTCACAACATATTGTTTATCCAGATAACAACACTCTGTTATAATATTTATTTTATTTCTATTTCACTGAATCTTTGACTGTCATTGATTCTAATTTCCTCTGGTCTTGTTAGGATTCATATGTAACAGTTTAAGGAGTGATTTAAACGTCACTTGTCAGATAAAAGATGTGTGATCTGAGATGATTCACTGTTAAAGCTGTTTTTTTAATGTCAGTCAGTTGTGTCTAAGCTTCATTTTTCCTTTTTGATCAGAGCTGCTCTGTCTCTGCTGCTTCTTTCAAATATTTCAAACGGCGCATAAAAATATACCTCATAAAGATTCTCTATTCGTCTTCTAGAGCAGGAGATTGTTTCGTCTTTCTTGTCTGCAGCCATTTCATTTTACAGTATGTTTTATTTTATATTGAGATCTCCACGTCTCTGAGGAGCATTGTGAAACTTGAAGGTTTTTTTCTTCCAATGTAAATGAGTGTTTTTGTTCATTTTCTTTTGATCTGAGGCAACAAATCCAAAGTGGTTCTTTTCAAAAGAACATCTATGTTGTGTAGTTTAATGAAATTCATCACTGTGGCAGGAGGGTGTTTACTTCTGTCTCTGGATTTGTGTTTAGTTTCAAAAGGCTGACATTGTTTTGTTTTTTTTCATGGCGGCAGAAAAGTTGTCAGGCAGGAAGCTGTTGTTTTTTTTCATGGTGGCAGAAAAGTTGTCAGGCAGGAAGCTGAACGTGGCCGAAGTGACCCAGTCAGAGATCGGCCAGAAGCAGAAGCTTCAGACGGTCTTAGAGGCCGTTAATGAAACTCTGCGGCCTCATGGTTGGAGCATCGAATGGAGCGTGGACTGTGAGTTTACTCTTCATTTCAGTCAGCTGCAAAAACAGCCAATTCATTTGTGATAAAAGTCTGTTTGGTTTTACATTAGTAATCACACCTGGTGAGAATGCTGACCCTTGACCTCGGTGATTTTGCCCTTTACAGCTATCCACTCAAAGAACCTGGTGGCTATTGTCTACCTGTTGGTGGCGCTGGCCATGCACTTCCAGGCTCCAATCAGACTCCCTGAGCACGTGTCAGTGCAGGTGGTGGTGGTGAAGGTAAGACATCAGCACTCACTCTATGCGATAGTATGCTGTAGTAGTTTGGATTCACGTCACTACATTTTTCATGTTTCCTTTGGATTTGAGCAGAAACGAGAGGGAATCCTGCAGACGGCCTTAGTGACCAAAGAGCTGACCAGCACCACAGAGTAAGAGCAAAAAACACTTGTAAACATGATTATGGACACTCAGAGAAACCTACGTTTACTGTGAAGTCCTCCTGAGGATTCAAGATGAACAAAAACAAACACTTACAGTTTAACTTTTTAATTTTCCTCCTGTATTTTTCAGGATGATGTTGGGGAGATTTGGTGAGTCTCTGCTTTTGTACAAACCTGCGTTGCTTCTCGTCATGTCATAATGTCATATGAGAGAGAGAGATTTTTTTTAATGCTATGTAAATGTGGAATACAAATTTATTCCAGGTCGTAGCCTCAATCTCTTTACCTTATCAACAGTTCATAACGTCGTGCTATTTTTATTCCCTTCTAATTCTCGCTGTCCTTACCAGAGAGGGATGCGTTCGACACCCTGTTGGATCATGCACCGGACAAACTCAATGTTGTAAAAACGGTACAAAAACACATTGTATTTTGCATGAATTATTATTATTATCATTATTTTGTTAATGTGAAATATAAATTACGTGTTAAATATTTTGTTTTTTGTGACACCAGTCGCTCATCACATTTGTGAACAAACACCTGAACAAACTGAACCTGGAAGTCACTGAGCTGGAGTCACAGGTGCAGACAGTTTTCCTGATCAGTTGAACCATCAACGTTTTTTAGATGTATGTTGTTGTTGATGTGTTTTAATCTGTGCCTCTGTGTGCCTGTTGGTCAAGTTTGCTGATGGAGTGTACCTCATATTACTGATGGGTTTGCTGGAGAACTACTTCGTGCCTCTGTACAACTTCTTCCTCACTCCTGAGAGCTTTGAGCAAAAGGTATTATTATCACTGTTAAAATATATTACAGTTTTTGAAAATGAATTTTTTTTTTCTGAGGTGAAAAACATGAATAACAACTCGATTGTGTCCCCTCAGGTTCATAATGTAGCGTTTGCCTTTGAGCTGATGCAGGATGGAGGTTTGAAAAAACCCAAAGCCAGACCAGAAGGTAATCATTTATCGACTCACAGGAATTCTTACTAAGACAAAGTCTGGTGGAAAAGCGTAAAATCTACTTTCTCTCGGTGTAAAAAGCGTATTAGCAGTGTCTTGTGCTGCCAGGCCAAATGTTTACGCCACATATGTCACTTATAGAGGTTGTCCAGTAGGTGGAAACCTCACCTTGTGATTATACTCTAACTGCAGGAGGCTGGGTTTAAATCGTTTTGATCCACTTACTGAGTAAACCTTTTTCTTTTCTTTTTTCTTTTTTTACAGAGATAAAGTAAAACATAACAGCAATATTTAACTAAATATTAAATATTAAAATAAATATGTAATTTATATATATATAAACCGTGTGTGGTATGCAGCAGCTGAAAAAATAAATATTTCAATTGTAATTTAGCATCACGTTTGTAGACATCTGCAGGTGCTTTAATAATCATTTATAAAACAGCCGCTCTGACGCCACCATCTAACATGGAACAGAGGTAATGAGGAGATGAAAGCGTGCTGGTTTCAGTGTTGATGCAGTGGAACAGCTGTAACAAACGGCGTCCGTCCTAAAATAGACCCAAGTGTCACGAGACGTTACAATAAGCAAAAGGTACTTATGTAAAACAGGGTGGTGCTGAGACAGAACAAAGTGCCCTTGACTGCCTTTGAATCTCCTCTGCCAAGTCGTGATACATCACATGATGATCATTTGCAAACTCCCGGCTGCTATTCCGAGCTGGAAATTACAAATAGCGTTTTGATGGAGAGTAGCCCAGCAGTAATAACAGAGGAGGCAGCTTTGTGTTGTAAATGTGATTTTTCTTTTGTGTCCCACTTTTCCATGGAACCAATTATTGTACATGTCAGGAGAAAGGAAGCGTCGCAGAGCTGTTCAGGTTTGGCAAACCCTGAATAATCCCTGCTTTGTCTCACTCTGTTTTACAGATGTTGTCAACCTGAACCTCAAGTCCACCCTGCGGGTTCTCTACAACCTGTTCACCAACTACAAAAACTCTGAGTGAACTCTTGCAGATGAGAACTAATATAAATACCGACCTGTGCATCTGTTCTTTACCGTCTGGACACTGGAGGCGCTGCATCCCTGCACTTTCTACATGAAAACTGTTTCAAATGAATGAAGGAGAAAATATTATGAACTGGAAAACACCGTCTCAACCTTATAGTGTCTTATCCTCCAAACTGTACGACGACACCTGGAAGAAGATTTATGTTAAAATAACTGAAATACTTTGTATGGATATTAAAGAATGTTTTGAAAAAAAAGAAAAAAAAAGGCACTTCTTGATGTTTTGAAAAAAAAAAAGAAAAAAAAAGGCACTTCTTTTGGCTGTTCCCTTCAGGGGTCGCCCCAGCTCATCCTCTGCCTCCTCTGCTTTTACACCTTTTACATCTCATCTCTCCAACTTCATCTCCAAACTGCTCCACCTTAACTGTCCCTCTGATCTGTTCATTTCCAGTCCTGCCTGTCCTGGTCACTACCAGTGAAGATCTCATCATCTTCATCACTGCCACCTCTAGCTCAGCCTTTGGTCTATTAGACAGAGACACTGTCTATAAACCGAACATCATAGCAGGTCTCACTAAAAATGGCAAAAAGAATGTATCTGTGTTCCACTACACATTACTACAGAACTACTTTTCTTGTCATGGTTATTTATTACTCATCATTTAGATAAGTAAGAAATAACAACAAACATCACGATGCTACTACTTGTCAACCCTGGACTGAACAGAGGTGCTGGAACGATGGATCTCTAAGAAATGGGATCTCTAAGAATCAAACCCAGGCTCTGGAATTAGAGTTGCAGCAGAGCAGGACTGACTCTGCTGATGGTTTGAAGACACTGGTTTATCTGTGTGACCAGAATGATAATGTTTCCATTCTAAGTTTGTTCTTTAATATAGACTACTGCAGAGGGTGGAATAAAGGGACAGCATAGTGGAACTGAACAGACAAAAGAGACTAATGAGAGATGGAGTCGACTGAGCCTGAGGGAGATGAAGGGCCTGTGAGAGGAACACAGCAACTGAGTGAGTGAAAAATAAGTTTTTATACTTTCAACTTTCTTGTCTCCAGCCACAGCTGGTTTTAACAGTTTCTTCAGTCTTTCCTGCAAATAGTAAAATTGATTTCAGAAGTATTGTTCTCAATAGTATTTTATGATATGAAAAAACAAAACATGGATTTCCTCAGTTTACTGTGTCCTCAACCTATGGCGTTTCACAGTAACGTCTCCCATAATTCTACTTAGAAAGTCTTGTTCCCTTATTCAGAGGAACGTTGTTACAAAATTTAACAAGTTTTGCACAGGAACTAGTTGTCAAGTAGTGTGGAAGAATACATGTGGTGCTACATCCAGAGGATGGTTTAGATTACATTCACAGGCTGAATGTCATAGTGTTTATCCTCCATTATGGCTCCTAAGGACAAGTCAGACTCTTCTGACATTCTCATGTCCTAGACCAGGCGTGGGCAAACTTTTTGACTTGAACAGAGTTCCTCACCTTTTAGACAATTATTGTATATATATAAAAAATCAATATTATAAAAAAAACCCCACTGCTGTGGTATTTGCCCTGTTGGCCAGTGTGTTATCGCTGTCCCAGGAGACTTGCTCCAGCTCCAGGAGAGTATTTCCTCCTGACCCGCTGAAGTCCCTCAGGGGACCTGAACCCACGGTGCTATCTGGAGACCAGCTCATCTACATTGCATTTTGGAGCTGGACTTCATTTATAAGAGTAGACAAAATCACCACTGTGCATTTTCTTATCCATCCAATCAAGTCATTAATGCCTGGAATCAAACAAAATGAGATTTTCATTTTATCTCTGACTCGTGTGCTAGGTTAGATTAGCTCTGGCTCCTGAGGAAGATTGGCTCCGAATCGAGCTATTCCTACAATTTGGGTTTAGCTAAAAGAATTATGGGCTTACTCTGGGCCTTTCCTCTTGTCTCTTTAGTTTGTTGCTATGGTAACCTTCCTCATCCCCTTAAATTGCCCCTTCATACAGCAGATGGTCGGCCCCTTTTTTGTTCTTTCTTTTCTTGAACAAGGCCAGTAAACACAGAGTGAGCGTGTGGCTTGGTTTTCTATAAGTGTTTCTCTGCTTCTTCCTCTTTGTTGCTGTTGTTGTTGTTAGAGAAAAGAGAAGGCCAGGAGGGAAGACGGCAGCAAATTGATCTGGCCGGCGGTCACAGATGGAGACGTGTGAGTGGAGACTGAGTGGCTGAGACCTCTGAGTGTCACGTTCTTTATCTGCACTGACTCCAGTGTGATTTCCCAAACAAAACACACTTTCACCCGAGAGTCCTCCGTGTTCTCTTCCACGGACTTCCACTCATCAAAGTCCTCGTCCACACAACATAAACACAGTTATCAGACAACGTAGCTACACGGCCAGTACCAGGAAGAGGAAGTGCTGCAACGTCCTCTCTATTCGCCACTTGTCTTCCCTTTTCTGACTTAGTGATACGTTTTCATTTTAACAGCAGCTTCAAACTGAGTGGAAAATTGTCCTAAAACAGCGTCTTTTCAGTTCAGCGCAGCCTCCGCCCTCTCATGTTTCTGTTTTGACACTGGTAGCATTTGACTACAGTTTTAAGGACCTCACATCATCATAAGTCGCCTAATTCTGTCAAGTAACTCTCAGAGCACCAAAGGTAGGTTTATTTTTTTTTTTTAAACTTTTTTATGACCCTGTTTGAAAGTTACAGTCAGCTCCAAGGAAAGGAAGTCAAGCACACACAGACAACAGACAGTAAAAGAAAACTTGGCTTTTCTCACCCTCAGAAACAGACAACACGAGTTTGACATGTTCCAGCCTCGTGTTTTTTTTTTTTTAATTCTCTGTCAGAGCGTGTTAGTGTGTGTTTTCTGTGTTCCTTTCAGAGAACACACAATTCTAAATGTTAAGAAAAAACAGCTGGGGACAATAACAGTACTGTTCACTGTCTGCCGTGCACTCTTGACCTGAAGAGGAAAGGAAGTGAAGAAACCAAACGTCTTCTTCCATTTGTCATGTTTCAACTAGCTTTAAAACAGCGTTCAGCTGTGGTTCCATGGACAGGTTCTTCTTGTCTTTTATTATAATATAGACTGTCGGCCAGTCTGCACCAGAGCAGTAGAAGACTGAGCAGTGTGGGCCAAAAATACCACAGTAACATGTGTCAGGAGAAAGGTAGAAACTTTATGTGGTAGTATTTTTCCCAGTGTGTTGAAGCTCTACTTTAATGTTGACAGGTGCAGTTGTAACCCCATTCTCATGATGGAGGCTGGTATGTTTGAGTACAACAAAGAGGAGCAGAGTGTGGACTTGGATTTCTTCCAGGGTACGTTTGGGATTCTCACCATCACAACAATAATCTGTCAGTCACACAGTAACACTGACTGTTTATCTACTCCTTCATTTTCACCTGTTATTGGATTATTACTGATGTTGGTTTACGTCGCCTTTTGGCTGACACGGGGCAGGTGTGTGACCAGCTTGTGGCAAATCTGGCAAATGGGAGATGCAGCCCAACTGTTATCAGAAGTCTGATATGAACCAGAGATATTTGAAAATCAACAAACAAAAAAACACGTCCTTACAGTGGGCTTCATGGACCCAGCCTCCAAACACGCTATCAGGCCACATTAGTGTGAGATACACATCACTGTCATGAAACAGCTCCACATCACAGTCACATGACGAGATAAAAAGAACTGATACATTTGTTTCCCTTCAGGAGAAAAGAGGAAAATCATCCAACCAGCATCTTTGAAGGACCCTAAATTTGAAGATCTAAAACAGGTGAGAAACAAATCCCCGTCACTTACATCCCAACATCCTTATGTGTGTATCCTATGCAGTATTCATCTTATCTTTAGTCGTCTCGAAATAAGTCTGACATGGAAAGTACATTACAGAGACTCACATGCATGTGTGCAGTAAAGAGCATGAATAAAATGTGGTGCAGTGAGAGATGGAGGTGGAAGAATCAATGAAAGTTTAATGAACATAATTATTGAAAGTGATGGGAGACAGATTAGGGAGAGAGCGAAGAGTCAGTCTGCTGCATCTGACTTTAAAACCCAGTTTGATTGGAAAAGAAGGAACCTCCAGGTCTGTGACTGAATAAATAACCCCAAAAGACTGAGGATCTGGAAGGAAACACAAACGGATTCCCTTTTTAATATGTTGTGGGACCACAGTATATTATTGCTTTATATTCAAGCTTTAAACTGTATATGAGTAGTTGATTTTAAAAAATATTGGAGGCTAAAACTTTAGTTTTTCTATCACCAGGAATGAGATAGAGTTGGATGTGTGTGTCTGTGTGATGAATTGTCTTGTTAGGCATTAGTTGATTGGATCAATGACACTCTGAAAAGAGAGCACATAGTGGTGCAGAGTCTGGAGGAGGACATGTACGACGGCTTGATCCTTCATCATCTGCTGGGTGAGTTGGTGCATGTTTGGATGGTTGCATCCACCCTTGGTTCACAGGTTATAACGATGTCATTGTTTTCTGCTAAGTTAAGTTAGCCGATGCTCAGTTGTCTGTGGCGGACATTGCGCTGACCGCTGCTGCGCAGATGCACAAGCTGGAGTTGGTCCTGGAGGAGCTGGACAAACGTCTGGGCTTGCAGGACAGCAGCCAGAGCAAATGGAACGTCAAGCGTGAGTCATGCGAGCGCCTGGCCGTCACCAACAAAACAACAAGTGTACAAATGTTCTGTGTCCACCCCCCCACTCCCCCCCACTGAAACAAGATTAGTTGTTAGCTGGAGAGTGCCATGTTGGTTTTCACCAACTGTCAGAGACTCAGACGAGGACAGAACTGCTGATTTGAAGGCTCTGAGATGTTTAATATTGACACATGAAATCCTTATTCATCTTCTAAAGTGCTGGTTGGTGGTGAATTCTGTCAAATCAGTGCGGCTCCTTTAATCTGCTTGTTTTGTTTTTCATGCCATTCGTGTGTCAGTCATCCACAACAAAGACCTCCTGGCTACCGTTCATCTGCTGGTTGCCATGGTGAGACGTTTTCAGCCGGAACTAAATTTGCCTTCGAATGTGAAGGTTGAAGTTGTAACAGTAGAGGTGAGTTTCAGTGATACCGATTCTGCTACTTTTTCCAGCATGAATTCAGTCTGGAGTGGTTGATTGATTTTTCATTTTATGAACCACAAACACAACGTGATAAAATACAGGGAGGGATCGTCTGCTGACTTTATTTTCACATACAGGGCAGCAGCCAGTCAGTGTCTGCCTGTCTCTGTTTCTCTGGGGTGAATCAGTGTCACCACACTCACCAGTTTCCTGTTCGTTAGTCTCACGCGTCTCACCTGGTGCCCTGGGTATTTATACCTCTCCTTTCTGCCTTTTACTTTTTCAGTATTCGACAGTTTATACAAAGTCTAATCTATTCCACAGCATGTAAAAGTATGCAAGCAGCCACACAAAGTGTTATTTACAAATTAAGAAAACATACATGTTTTACCCTAACAACCAAGAAAACACTGGGAAATGAAAGGCTGGAGATTCAGAAGCATAAAACGTCTGGTCAGAATATTGAAGAGAGTTGCAAATACCTGCTGGTGATGACGGCCATCTTGGCTCCTCTATTAGCCACTGAGTTGATTGGTGGTCTACCCAGTGTTTGGGCTGCAAGGCTCCACCAGACAACATCTGGTTCTAATGCAGAGTCATTTGCATGTTTCACTCAGACACAATTCAGAAAAAACGTGAACCCTTGTTGAAAACCTGTGCATTTATAGTCCTGAAAAATAAAGGTTATTTCCAATTCAACTTTGTAGTGAACTGCTCAGAAGACACCATTTAAAATGCATTTTTAACTTTGACTTTCAGGTTAGCAGTAGTGGGATCAAATCGGTTATACAGACAGAAGAGCTGACAGGAAACAAGTGAGTGGTTGTTCATGAACGATGTGCTGTAAACAAGGGAAGGGAAAAAACAAACTCATGTTTTCTCGTATGTATTTTTGTCTCCTTAACAGCAGCTCAGAGTCCCTGAGTGATAGCGGACGTGAGTGAGACCCTGGTTGAGTGGCCAGAGGTTGAGTGGCTGTTAATATCTTGAAAGTCATCCAAATAGCCAACGGTGATTTAACCCACTTTTCTGCCCGACTGCTCACTACAGGGGGAGATCCTATTGAGGAACTGCTGAAGCTGGAGGCTTACAAGGTCAACACAGTAAAGAAGGTATAACAGAAGAGAGGAGAGAGGAGAGGAGAGAGGAGAGGAGAGAGGAGTGCTGAGGTAGTTTTTCAAGTGTCAGAAGTTTCAAAGTGCCTGTTACTCGGTCACAGTGGGAGAGCTGATGCTGTGGTGTCGAGGCAGGAAATAAATGAGCCGACAACTTAACATGACACGACAACAGGTATGGGAATAGATGGTGTGAAGATCAGTGGACTCTGACAAACACTCTCTGAAGGCAGTGGTGGATTCAGACGCTGAGACTTGTTAGTGAAGAGACATTTGATGGCTTCAAGTTCAAAATGTATGTGTTTGTGTGTGCATACAATGACAAACAGTATTTGTAAAACAACTGCATTTGAAATATCAATGAAAGAAAAATACATGCACATATTATCTAAAAATACTAGAAAAATAAAATATAGATAAAAATGTAAAACTAATCCATGGTGATGCCAATATATACATATATACATATATATGTATATATGTATATATATTGATATATGTATATGTATGAATAAATGTATATAAGTGTATATATGTATAAATACAGTATATATGGCAAAATGTTTATAATATATATTAAGGAGTGAAGGGTCCCTACTCCATCTCACTGTCAGTCTGTGTGGTGGGAGGGTGATCGGGGGTTTGTCATCAGCTTAAACAACAGTTTGGATGAGGTAATAGTTAATGTTCTGAATGACTGGATGTAGAATCCATACATCAACCATTTATTTCTCTCTCTCTCTTTTTTTTAATATTCAGGCCATTCTGCACTTCGTTAACCAGAACATGTCGTCTCTGGGACTGCAGGTGACCGACATGGACAAACAGGTAAAAACCAAAATGTTGGAATAGCATAAAAACAAAAAAAACTAAAAATGAATCCAATGACATCACAGCCAGTGTTTTCTCTCTAGTTTTCTGATGGTGTCATCCTGCTGCTGCTGATTGGACAGTTAGAAGGTTTCTTCATCCCGCTCAGTGAATTCACTCTGACTCCTGTCAGTCACTCTGAGATGGTATGGACTCCATAGAATCCAATACAGTAGATTGGAAATGAAAGTATAGACTCGTGTCCCAGACTAGACGAGATCAAGACTTTTGTGTAGAGACACGTTGACACTCAACACAGGACGTGTTTGTGACCCTGATCCATTATACATAATGCACATAATGTACCTCAACTATATCAGTGCCTCACTCGTCATTTTTACATGATCACAGTAACATGGTTCCATTCCACAACATGAGAACTCTGTCTCTGTCTGTCTGTCTCTGACTGACAGACAGATCTGTTTATCTTTATAATCACAATCAGGCATTTAACAATGTTTTTTCTTCTGTTTATCTTTATAATCAGAATCAGGCATTTAACAATGTTTTTTCTTTTTTTCAGTTTTTCTCTTAGACTTAAAAAGAATAAATAAAAACACAAGATATAAAATGTGACGTTAACAGAGAAAGATAATTATCATAGCAATTACAGCACTGGAGGAACAGGATTTGACCTGTAGTTGTGTGGAAGAGACCACACACGCTTAATGGAGCTACAAACTAAGGCTACAATGATGTGTTCAGTATAAAACTACTGCGTTACTAAATGCCTAAATACTACTACTGGAGTTCTAACATTACTTTAACTGCTTAATGTTGACTATATCCTTGAAAAAAAACTTCCCTTCAATTTTGTGTTGAATTATTGAATGTGATTCCATCTGTCTGTCTTTGACACCTTTATGTCTCTGACGTCACAGCTCGACAATGTGACCTTGGCGTTGGACCTCCTGTGTGACGTCGGCGTGACGCTGTCCAGTGTGAAGCCTCAAGGTGAGCAGAGAAAACACACGGCGTAAAGTCTCACATTTAAACCCCAGGCACACAGGCTGGGAAAAGAAGAGCAGAAGGTCCGTGGTGAATAATTGTAACTGAAAAGCAGTTGTGCTGCGGCGTTAAAGCAATCCAGATGATGTCCTCTATCAGCAGCATTTATCACAGTGACAGGGACACGCCAGAATCTGTTTGTTCTTCAGATGAGGAGCAGGATTTCTCTGGTAACGTGAGATTATCTCAACTCAGTGACGAGGTGGAATTGTACGCTGAATATGAATAAGAAAAAACCCTGTCTTTGATAAAAATCACTGCAGAAAAGAAAGAAGTCTTAACTCGGTGTGTCCACCGGAACTGGAGTGTCCTCACGACAGATTCAGCTGAAGATATGTTGTCCCTTTGTGTTTGTACAAAATGAGAAATATATTTAACATGTATTTATTAATCAAGTAACAATGATTAATAGAAATGATTAATCAACTAACAGTCCATCAAATGATGATGTGGTGTCTCTGTGAACGAAGACGTACCTCCACAGTAATGTCAAAATAAGAAAGACAACATTGTGATGTCGATAGTTCACAGTCAAGTCCCACAAAGACCCCACAGTGTGGGATAGGAGTGTTAACGAATGACAGTACAGTTAGACTAAATCAATAACAAACGGGCTTCACTTCACTTCAGCACAGATTCTTTATCGACACGTCGTGTCTTTATTCTCTCTTGACGTCAGTCACAACCACCGAAATACCCAACGCTGCTGCCATCCAGCCATACAGTCTGTTATTGTAAACTAAAACCCTCAGCATGATAACTGTTATTAAAGGCACCAGCACAATTAATCTACCCCGGGAGCAAAAGATGAATTTAATTCCTTTATAGTGTCTTTTTAATTACTGACAAAATGACTGTGATGAAATGAGGAATCTCGGCAGGCAGAGTCTAAAATGGGAGCGGGCCACATGCATTAATTAGGTTTGCCAGTCTTGGAGTCGATCTTCATGTCACATTCATTCAGTCTGCGCATCGCACAACCCAGAGCCATTTGGTTAGGCCGTGGTCTCACACCGGACGGAGTGATTAAATTTTCATCTAATTCTGTTTTTAGTCTTCCTGATCTATGACATGCACGGATGCATTATGAAAATAGTATTTAGATAAAGATGTTATGTTAATGCTTCCTTCACTGGCTGGGTGGGAAATGATGTTGTTTTGTGAATGAACTCTTACTGTTTTCTTTTGTTGTTGTTGTTTGTTTTGTGTTTTTTTTGTTTTTTTTGGGGGGGGTTTGTGACAGATCTTGTCTCTCAGAATGTCACTGCCACACTGAAGATCCTCTACGCCCTGTTTAAGAGACACAAAAAGACTGAAACTGCACTCTAGAAGGGAACGAAGATGAAGATGAGCAAATCTATCACCACGGTCAAATACTATTGTTGGGAAATTTGCTCAGAATTTCGATGCTCCTATCAATGACGTGAAAAGTTTTGTGGAATTACAGAAGAGTTCTGCAAAAGGTAAAGGGTAGCCAAACACAACAATTGCTCAAATAGCTAATAGCTAAAATTACCCCTAGAGACCACTCAATTATTGCTGTGTTGGTTACTTAAAACATGACGTTATCTTAACAAATAATAAATAATTATTATAATTCATAAAAATAATTAATTAAATTATTTTTCAAGACTGATCTAGGGGTTAGCCAAATGTCCCATTTAGCTCCAGATTAGCGATTGCAGTACCGCCACGTACCTCCTGGGAGATGGAGGACAAAGTGATAATTTCGAGAAGTGGAGTTGGCAAAAAAAATCTCACATTTTAAAAAGCCATTTGACAGTGTGTCAGAATACAGTGGAGAACCTGGACCTTCGGCCTCAGTCAGGATGTGAATGGATGACCTTGGCTTTACAAGTTACAAGTACAGGAATGTGTTTCTCTACGTTGTTGATAGTAAAATCTTTTAGCGCTTTTACTGACCAGCAGTACAACATCTTCAGTCCCTGGTGGAGGATGAGAAAAACTCACCTTGTAACAATTTTATTGTTTAAGCTGAATGAGCTTTGGTGGCAGGTCAATTTGTCAGCAGTGCAGCCAGTGTAAAATCGGCTGAGGAAGCCTCTGTATCACCGCCCTGGCTCCTGGCCTCGGCTGTTTCTACGGTTGTTATTTTAAAACATGGATTCATGGTGGATTTATAAATAAATCCGTCTCATGCTCTGCCACCATCTGGTCCAATCAAGAATAACCGCGGTACAAATTCACAGCTCTATTACATATTATTCACTTCCTACGGGCAATTACTTCTTAATATGAATAAAATATTAGGTGATTCATCTGTGCTCTAAACAGAACTGCATGTGTTTTTGTTTAAATGTTTTCAACCCGTTTGTTATTCTTCTGTTTTTCTTATTTTCACTGTGACAAGTCTGCAGCAAAACTGGGATTTTGCTGAACAACAGGAGAGTTGTTTTTTTGTTTTAAGATGCTGTTCAATAAACATGTTTTTGTAATCATGGGGAGATTTTTTCAGAAACACTCTGAAGTGCCTCTCTTTGTGTGTTGACAACTTAGTCAGTGTTAGTGATGTTAGTGTCTGACAAAATACTGGAGACTGAGCGGTCCTTTTCTAATCAGAAAACAGTAAACAGTCCAGCATTTAGTAGTGGATTATATTCATACGATAGAGCCTGTCTGTCTCTGCGGCTTTAGTCTTCTACATATAATGTGTGTCTGTGTGTGTGTATGTTCATTTCTTAAGGTTAATGTATGAATTTGCGGTAATACTGAACCGGCAGTGTCTCTATTTTTTATTCCCTCCAGTTTTCTCTGGGGTTTGGAGTTTGTTGACATTCAGGAACCCAATTAATGCATTTCCACCAAGGTGACTGAGAATACACACATCACATTTTATTTTTTGTGACATTTCCAAAAGTCAAATAGAAATTGTGTGTGCCTGTGTGCCACTGGTAAAACACAGTAGTGGAGCTAAAGATAAAGCTGTTTCTCCCAGGATTTTGGAGCTAAAACATTTTAATAATGTAAACAATTACCACAGGTCTTATACAAACACAAAATGTATCATAAACATTAATGAATTTTAAATGACCTTGTACCTGTGTTCACCTTGTTAATGTCCACGGGGGAGAGAGGCCGCTCCTCACTGACATTGTTTGAAAGATAAAACTGAGACACATTTAAGTTAATTTTAGTTCAATAAAATTTAAAAGGACACCAACGTATTTCACGTCATGGTGACAGTGAGTGAATCTGATTATTGGTTATTTGTCATTGTATGCAAGGTCATTTCACCAGAGAGGTCACAGTTTAGTCTGCCACCATTTTCTAATCCATTTAAACAAGCCAGGAAACAACAACAATAACAACAACATTTCAGCATTTCAGGATGATGACAATTTCTGCTCTCTACTGGAAAAATATACACAACACAAATAGTTCAGTTAAAACACAACTTTAAGGGCGGAAGTTTTTATTAAATCTACAATGAAATAACCAAATGTGAGCTTATTTCAGTTGTATTGGTTTAACTGTCTAACTTAACTGTGCATTGAGCTAGCCTTAGTTTCATGTGATTTGACTCACGTTTCAACTGCAGATTACTTGATAAGATGACATGTCATTGATAATAATAATCCAGTAAAAGCTTTGGTTTTGTTTAAGCTAAACCTTGTGGGGATTGTTAGAAGCAAAATTAATTAATTAATAATTAATTCATGACATAATATCAGTATTTTTTTATCCACTGTGAGCTGCTTTGTCCTGTGCTGCTAAACACTTCAGAACTCTACAGAGGTCACTTGAATGCACCACACTTGCCATGTGGTGAGTGTTGTTTGTCCTCCATGCTGCTGGTGATGTTTGGTCCCACTGATTATTGACATTCACCAAAGTTTCCCTTTGATTCATGACAGTGAACGCCTCATGGTGAGTTGACTCTTTGTTTAGATTAAACTGCAGCTGCTTGTGTGTTTGTTAGTGTTTCGTGAGTAGTCTGTTGTGTTTTAAATGGGGACACATCCACACATTGTTGTAGAGGCTCCAAAATCTCCTTTTTGTGTTTGACACTGACATATTTTCCAGGATCTGTTGAAATTAAAATGAGCAGAATCACCCTTAGCTATTAAATTTATAAATAAGAACCTGAAGCCTTCTCTTCAGAACTTCAGCAGCTGAAACCAATCATTCCCACTGAGAAGACAGCAATCCCAGACACAATAAAGGCAGGTCTTACCTTACACAGAGAGAAGTTTTTTGGCGGAGGGGGAGTTTATTGAGTTAACCTTATCTTAAGTCTGGAGTCAGAACGTAAAGGCATCAGGGTGGGAGAGATAGAGCTCAACTGCCTGCAAGGCACAATATTGAGCTTCAGTGATCAAACTGATCCAGTGAAAAGTCACAGAGCCAAACAGTGGAGTGACGCAACACAGGGGCTGCTGCGGCAATTATTATCATCGTTAGAATTCAGCCTGTCAGGACGCTGTAAAAACAGATTTAATTTCAAAGCTATAAGCTAATTTATATCACTATAAAATCAGTTTGTCAAGACCAGATAAATATACTTCATATAAGGGTTTGGTAAAAAGTTTTTTGTGTTTTTTCCCCCCCTCTTCTTATACTTTGATTTAACTGTGTATTCTTCTAATGCAAATGAAGTTTTGTTCAGCTGAACTGATCAATAAGGTCAAAGGTTAGCAGCGTGTTTCTCTCAGATCTGTCAGATCTTCTTGACTGTTCCGAATGCATTAATTCATTTGTATTAATATTGGAGACTTTTGGTCAGGGTGCAATGATTTTCTGCTCTGGTTTGACATGTTTTTGAAATATAACTCGGTGTGAAAAGACCAAGCAGCTGGAATACTGATTTGTTTAACTTTATTTCCCGCCTGTTGTTGCTGTTGTTCTGGAGGTTTATATACAAGACAGAAGAACAACACCGTCTGTACAATCTGTAGGCTTCAGACGCCTAAACATGACAGCTCACAGCTCATTAACATAGTACTGACTCCATGTGGAGCTCACTGTGGGGTTTTTTTGGTCTCCACACATTTGCATTCAGTTGAATGACTTGAGTGTACGTCGTTCTGTGTCGACTGCACTCTCCGTCTGTGGCTTCGGCGTGTTCCACAGAGTTTGACAACCTCTCTGACTCGTCACCTCCTCCACTCTGTCTGACCGTCTCCTCACTTCGTCTGTTGCTGGATGCAGCCTCCCAGTGGGAGCGACACGACATACGTCACCATGCAACAGAGACACTGTGGAAGGATTGTTCATAAGAAAAGCTAAATATTCCATAATACATTTTAAAAAATGACCTGTGTCGTGGTGGTTGTCTCTCTGGTTCCAGGTGAGCAGCCTCTGCCTGATGTTCTGGGCAGAGATACAGGGAGAACACCTCCGTGTCTTTAGGGGCTCGGTGCGTCTTTGGGCTACAGTCCAGTTACTACGGTAGCAGAATGTGTCGACGGTGTTCTTGTGTTTGGCTGTTGAGCTACATGGCTCAGAGCAGTTACCCCATTCTGAGGGTAACAGTTGTTTTCCTCTGATTGTTGTTGTCATTTAACCTGGTCATAGAAATTCAGAAAAAGGAGAAATTCAGCTTTGTTCTCCTCCCTTCAGCTTGAGACAAAGATGAGGAGGTAACAAGTGGGGGCTGTTTCCTTCCTTCCTTTGGCACGGTTGTCCCTGGTTAGTTCAGGAGAGTCCAGCTGATCACTGATCATCACAGCTCCTCCATCGGGCACTCGTTTATTGTTCTGCCTTTTTTATTTTCTGGTGTAATCCTGGGCGATGATCTACTTCCCTGGTGCGGCCAGGCGTTTCATGACTTGAATTAGTCACTGAAGTTTGCCTTTAAAGTCGCCTCAAGCCCGGCACGCTCCAAGAAGACTAGCGGCAGGATTTAGTTTCTGGCTGGGCAGGATCTGTGGAAACTGCTGTGAACAAAGAAAGACATTTTTTCTGGGTATTTCTGGTTTAGGTTGAGCATATTTGTTAAGTGTGTGGGTTTAGGCTGGTACGACACAACAGAAAGGTGTGGAGTTAATGAAGATCGACTGACCCTCCTCCTCTGTCCCCCGCTTTGGTCTGCACTCACATTACCCCAAAGGCTAGTGAGCTGAAGCTCGGTTACCTCCGACACCGTGTCAGTGACTACTGTTTATACGCAGTTAAAGCAGCATGATCAAGAGCTGAGTCGAGGTGAGGTGAGGATTCGCAGATTTTTCGGAGATTTTTCGGAGACAGCTTTCGTACTTTATCAGCCATGTGTGCATGTGTGGGCCAGCGTTCCACGCTTTGGCCCACCACATTCCAAGTGCACCGCAGCACGGACGTTTTCAAGCAGTTTCTGTAACACTAGCCTTAGAAACTTTCGGGGGCAAAAACGCTTGGGTCCGGTACAATGGGCCTATAGTGAGTGCACCCTGAAACAGTGATACTGCCCTCCGAGATACTGATGGTTGAGTAGTTTATCCAATATTTTGTAACTGACACTGATTGTGGTTCCTTTCATGTGAGTTGTGAATCAGTGACTGACATTTTTCTCAGTGGCTGCGCAGGACTCGTTATTAATGCATGGTGTTGATTTTTATTGTGGGAAATGATCAAGTCAAAGTTTACCAAAACCCGAGGTTATAAATATTCATCTCTCTGCTCATCCGAACATTGTTAGTGTCAGGAAAACTTAATTTTGATTTGAAAAATGAAAGAATTTCTCCCAGATGTCATGTAAAGAGCAGCTTCCAGTGATGGCATGTGCATAGACCGGTGATTTATCAGAGGAATGCACAGCTCTGAGAAGAGAAGGTCGTTTAGAACCTTCCTTTTCCACACAGACCAGAGCTTTGTAATGAAGGAAGTTGGATCTCATTATTTTGACTGATGCAGGTTCGTACCTCTCTCGATCACTTTCTCTCTCTCTCTCTCTCTCTTTCTGCAGGATTGTTGTCGTGGCTCATGTTGTAACGTCTGGTCTGATATTTCCTGTATTTTCCTTGTCCTTGCTGCAGGGTGGCTGTCAGTGCAGCTTTGCTTTAATGTAGCGTTGAAATGTTTTCATATTTTTTATCACATTTTTTCAGTTTTTTTTTTACTATCTCTCCTCTGTCTGCAGAGGTTGGTGCCATGAACTGTCCCTTTTCTTTTGCCCACTCACCTTACCACAGGCTGTTTTTCAAGAGACTCCTTTTCAGACTCCTGTAGAGCCACACAGCCGAGGACAGACAAGACATTTTACATCGAAGCATTAACTCATCTGATCCACTTCCATCATCACAAACAAAATGACTATCAGAAATATGACATAATAATAATAATAATTGGTTTTACAAAAGGATCATCAGGAAGAAAGTGATCTTACAGGAAGCACGGCGGACATGTCCAGAGCAGATGGATTTTAATGCACTGTAATTGCCTCTGAAGATCTGACCAGTGTAGCTAAAGCACTCGAGACTCGGAACCTAATGGAGTTTTAATAGACACTGGCAGGATGTATCTGAGGCTCCTCTATCACAGCAGGATGTGAAAATCAAGACGATGGATTTTAAATGTAGATGGATGCCTGTAATTGGTTTCATATGTGCAGATGAGAGGATGATTTCAGGAAGGAGGGGAGCACAGATGGAGTGGATGGAGGGGGGAGTGATGACAGCGCAGGGAAACTCAACTCTGGCAGGATGATGGACGAATGGATGAGGGTTTGACACAGGTTTATGTCACATGTTATTTAGATATGTCAAAAAATGTAGACTTTGAAAAATAGTTCCTTGGCTGATGTCATACTTTAGCAGCACCGCCCCACCCCCTACGGGTGGAAAGGAAAATTATTCACCACATCAGAACATATGCTCTCAATTTTGTCACTCATCTGTGACTAAGCTGCTGACTGTAGGAAGGACCGGGACGCTGTCCTTTTAATGGAAAGTAGCCAAGGACAAAGAATATAAAATATCGTCTCTATTCATTTCTTGGATGCATTTATTAAATAGGAACTGAGGTAGACTGGAATAATAGGACAGAGAGGATGTGATGCAGCAAATGACCACATGGGTCAAGAGACTGTCTGGGTCAGATGTTTAAATACTTTAGACTGACATGAAAGCGTGCAAAACTGTAAAAAGCAACATTTCACACTTAATGTCACTGTAATTGAAAACAGATCCACATCTGTGTAATGTTGGTAAATTATATTTAATTTAAATTTGGCTGCCAGAGATTCAAGCCAAGTCAGTCTGATGATATGTTTTAGGTATCTTGAATAATTATAACATAATTGAGAATAAAATGTGGAGGAAGAAATTAATCTGTTATTTTAAGTTTGAGATTCTTCACTGAAAGTAAAATGCATCACAGCAGTGTGTGAAAATGACAGAAGTTGATGGATGTTGGTAGGATTGGATAAACAGGTCCATCATTCTGCATGTGTTAAAAACGTTTTAATCTGATTAATTTCACAAATAAACTATTGTACTCACGTTGACAGCCCTGTAAAATAAAGCCCTTAAATAATACTTTTTACTACAGTCTAAAACACCATAAAATGTTCGAGTTTGTGCCACATATATTTGAACACACATCTGACGTTATTTACTGGCGCAGTTGTGTTGCTGCAGTCGAAGAGCACTTGACAGACAAGGATTTAAACACACTGAAAAAGATAAAACTTTATTTTTCCCTGTTGTGACAATACAAAGTCAACAAGTGCAATAACAATCCGACTGAAAAACCGTACATTCTATCTAGTAGTAAATACGTAGACAGAATGTGGTGCACATCAACACCACCACACCCAAAAAAGTGAGGTATCAACCACTACAAAGCTTCTGTGTGTACAGGTGGGTTTTCAACTGTAAGGCAACTGTTACATGACAACCTGGAGAGACTGACACGGATGTGTGCTCCCCTCTCCCCAACTTTTATTTTTATTTTCTTATTTATTTGAACGTTTCGAGGGAGAAGGCCGAGCCGATACAGTTTACAGTACCACGTCACATCAGGTCGGAGTCAAGAAAACATAAAACATCACAGAACTAAGTTGTAACATGTTAAGAAACTAGAGAAAAAAAAACCCTCATCATTTTGACCCTGCTACGACTCATCAAGAAAACTAAACTCTTTGTTTGTTTGTTTTTTTTCTTTACTTTGGGTGAGTTTATGACTTCATTGGCCACAGTGCAGACTTTCTCCACTTCATCACACGTCCAACCTCTCAGCAGAGGACCCTGAATTAAGAATATTTTGTAACATATTAGCTTTTTCACACTTATCCAGCATCACGGACTAATTAAATCCCCTTTGTATTTCTGCACCTGTTCCAAACTCCACTGTCGGCTGCAGCTGTTCACACTGTGGGAATAAGGAGGCAGCCGCAGAAATGAAATGATCTCGGAGCCAATTATTTTACCTGAACTCTTTCTGCTTCTCCTCCTCTACAAACAGTGCCTGAAAAACGGTTACGAGCTTTGCACCAGCAACTCAGCAAATGTCCATTTTTATTGCTGATAACTGTGGGTGAAGCCCAACGTACTGAGCTCACTGCACTTGATGAGAGTTCCGTTCAGGTCCACTGTACACACAACAGAGACAGAGACAGAGACAGTGACTTATAGAAGCCCCATGCAGGGGACAACAAATAACAGTTTCTGCTGTGAGACTTTGACAGGGATGATGTCGTGTGTGTGTGTGTGTGTGTGTGTGTGTTGGGCAGAGGGTTGGTGTGAATACCAGCTTGGCAGCTGTTCCACAGGCAGGATCTGAACAGACAGCCCTCTGGTGTATCCACCTTCTGTCCACCTGTCTTCACATTCATACAGTCTGGCGTCAGCTCTGTTTGCTCTCCTCACACAGAATGGAGAACATCTGACATTACACACAGTTTTTGGGATGATATATTGAGAAGATTCATTTTTTACTGTCTTAATAAAAAATAATCGACATAAAAAATATCGACTCATTGGATTTGTGGAATGAGAGTTTCCTTGATTCAGATGATTTTGGCGCTTACTCAAAATAATTTCACCAAGGAAATTTAAATTTAATTAGACATTTAATTTTCTGCTTTTGTAATTACTACACGTACTAACTAGGGATATTATTATTCAAATAACAAGCAAGTACAATACTTTATTATTGGAAATATTCTGCCATGTAGTCATTATTAGCGTCTTGAAATATCTTTTTTTGTGATTGAGGCCATCGTCAGAGGACAGGAATCCTTGAGGATACTGCAGTGGGGTGGTGACAGTTTGAATGGACTCGTTTTATATTTTGGGTTCCGTACACGGGTTCTTGGCCTGAAGATCCTTGTGTCCTGAACACTTCTTACTGTTCTCCTACTTGTTGACATAGAAAAATGACTTCATGGATGCAGAAACACTTCACGTTCTTATCTGTTCTGCTTTGACTTGCGTATAAACCAAGCCATAAAAACCTCAGTGGTTATGATGTGCTCTTTACTCTTCCATCGTCCTGATTGGTCTACATTACATTATTATTATTGCTGACGGTCAAGGAGATTGTTTATGTTTACATGTTTTTTTGTCTTCTTCTTCTATGGCTAATCAGACACCATGTGCCAGTGTGGGGTATGGAGTCCACCTAAAGAAACCATAGGGAGGAGGAGCCTCGTGTCCTGCATCATATTGCTAATGTGTTGAAGCTAAAGAAGGGCAAACAAGTCAGCGGATGAGATTGCAGAGGCCACTACCATTTACGCACCTTATACTTTACAGGCTCATAATGGCTCTGTTGGCTTAGAGCCCACAGTTAAGGTTAGGTTTAACTAGGTGTAACATTCTCTGCTGTTCAGAAGACATCCCTGATAGCTAATAATGTTGGAGGTGGAATAAATCAGTCAGACTCAGATCTCTTCTCTTCCACTGTCAGGAAAAGTAACAGATATACGTATACGTATGAATGACCTACTCTAGAACCTTGTGCGACAGCATTGTGTTTTTTTTTGTCTGAAACAACACACTACAGAGTAATCACTCAGTTTGCTGTATGGAAACCTAAACAGTTTCTACAATATACTGCTATATAATGAACGTGGCCGCGTGGACAGTTAGCATCGGGTTTTGGCAAGAAACGAAAACACTCTACTCTAAATGTGATGCTCAGCATCAACCTACTCTGTCACGTGGTCTGAGTGTTGACCAGTCAGACGCTTCTCTCGCTAGTTCACACAAAGTAATCACCAAATAGATAAAACCACAACTGTGTCTAACTGCTACTGAACACAAACTGGCACAGCGGTGTCATTAACACCTTATATCTAAAAAGATCTGCCTTTTTCGTCAAAAAACAGGGAAAGCCTCTGAGCTTGTGAGATCAGTACAGTTTATCCAGTTCATCTTGGGTTACTCCAGGCCTTGGCAGTCATTTCAGGAGATCACTGAACACCTTTGAGCAGCAGAAATTCAGCCGCACCCTGCCGTGCAGCACAGCGGGAGCATCTTTCCATGTAAACTTTGAACTTCGGGTTCTCATCCTGCTCTGTCAGGTCCATGGGTGTTTGTGCTGTTTCTAAGGTGCAGGAATCATCTTCATCTACTATGAGTATGGCTAACCCAACAGTCGTCTCTGGATGTCTGTGGGGCATCTCCTCTGTACCAGGGTAGGGAAGAAGGTGCTGCTACAGTTCAGTTCCTCCACTCACGGCCGAACTCTGCTCCCCAAAAAAGAACAGAAGAAAGTCATCTAATATTTGTTAAGTTTAACATTTCAGTGTAATTCAAACTGAAAACAAAAAAAACCCAAAAACCAAATTCAACTCTCTTTGTTTATGGCCACGTCATGTCGAGCAGTGTCTGTCAGACAGACCAGCAGCTTCCTCATTACTCGGCCAAGGCCGGCAGCAGAACTTTGTGCCTGGTTGACATTGTGCGATCCATGATGTTAATGAACTCATAATGCACTTTAATTGGACAATGTCCTGGCACGGCTCTCCTCGGACAGACAGGTCAGGAGGAATAACATCATAATGTACGTTACTATTATTACCAATGGCCATAATTGGGTTCTATCTGGATCTATCTGGATGTCACTGTGCAGACAGACGGAACGCTGCTTCGATCATTAAAAAAAAGAGAGAGAAATGATGTTCCTGTGTCTTTAAGTGCCTGGCTATTGATTCTGTGTAACATTCAGAGATGTATTTCTCCATTAAATGTAGAGTACATTTTAAACTAGAGGCACAGTGGAGGAGTGGTTAGTGCTTTAACAACAAGGTCACTGGTTTGACTCCGGTAGTGGTTCTCCTAGAGTTGACGTGGGCTTTTAGTGCAACTCATATCAACTGATAACTCCATGTTGAATTGTCATTTGTCACTATATTGGTTGAACGCCAGTTCTTCTCCAGTTCATACAAAGGATCACATTATATTTGAGCAAATACAGAGGACTCTCGAGCTCATACGTAAATATCTCCTAAATTTACAGTATGTCAGCCCTGACTAAAGCACAACAATTCAGTATATGCAGTACAGTCGGAGCGCGTTGTCAGCATCAGATCAAATCCTGCCTGAGATGGAAAGTGTCTGTGTGGGATGGTGGCAGAAAGAATTGTAAAATAAGTGACAAGACAGACGATTCTCACTGGCAGTTGTTTTCAATTTTGTTTTCTGTTGTTATGATATCGGAAAATGTTGCTGCCCCATCTGCAAGACGTAGATAAGTAGAGTGGCATGGTCTGGGACGTAGCCAACCTTTAATGAAGTAATGGCTACAAGTGGACATGGAATCAGGGTGTAAACGGCGCTGAGTGCTTAATGGACACAGCTTCCAGGAACAGCTGCCTTTATAGCCATTAATGTTTTACAACAGAGCCTCACTCAGATCTGTGACGCCTAAATATCTGTTTCTGTACATCTGTGTGTGAAGCTCAGCGCTATGGACTGTTGATGCACTTACACGACCTTGTTGGATCAGCCTCAGTAACCCTTCAGTTACACACGACATTTTAAAGGGGAATCTGCTCGTATTCCATTTCATTACGCTAATTTTATGTAAACTTTTATATCTGAAAAACCATTCTCTCGTAGAGATTCTCATCTTACTACAGAAAAAGAAACATTGGTTTTGTGAGTTGAAATCCCATTAAGGAGCACCGCAAGAGTCGTTACGTATGAGTCGATACCCTGTATAATTGATTGGGGCTCGGGGGGTCGGGGGTGATGTAGCGGTGTTGGCGGCATTGTTACCCATAACCAGGCTTTTATTGGAGGATCTTGTTGCTTTCCTTGTAAATGTGATGTCGTGTTTTACTGAAGAAGATGGGAGGATTATTTTAAATAGGCGAATTGCCTTTTTTATTTATATATATATTTCTCCTTTCATTTCAGTCTCTTCAACCTCACTCCCAACTAAATAGTACTGGTTGGATGTTTGACCAGAAAGAGTTGATTTTATGCCAAAATGGCAGCAGACACTGTTCACCTCAACAGTGGTGACAAGTCTTCATTGCCAACACAGTTCTTGTTAGAGAAAGGGCAACATGTAATGTATCCAGCCAGCTGTCATGTTTTAGTCACTGCTGATTGGACGGGGAGCCAAAAAGAAATGTGCAGAGTCACTTTTGGTTTGTCCATTGTGTGGGACTACGTGTGTGGGAGGAGTGAGTCTGGAATATCACAACTGTATATATAAGTAAAAATACTGATGACTGGGCATCACTGTCTATGACTGCGGTCAGCCCACCACTACTGAGCAGCCCTGCCTGCGGGGGGGTTGGACTCATCTCCAGACCACTGCTCCTGTCATGTCGTGTTTCATCATTTAGACAACTTTGCCATTGGAAAGTCATCTATTTTTATCAATCCTGGCTTCTTTTTTCTTTTTTTTCTTGGTAGAACAGTACTAGTAAGGATGGGATTTTCTTTTTCTTTTTGGTAGAACAGTACTAGTAAGGATGGGTTTGTTTAATTAAAAATGAATACTAAATAATGTCATTTTAAGCCCTAACTGTTTTACTATGATGAATGAATACTAAATAATTTTAAGCCCTAACTGTTTTACTATGAGAGGTAACTATTCTTTGTTGACGTTTCCTGGTCCTAAAAGTAAAATATTCTTCCAGTGTTGTCAAGAGAAACTCATAATATTTGGGTATAATTGGGGTTCAACCCAAATTCATCACTGCCATTCATTTATTGATCTTCTGTGGTGATTTAATCCTGCCGGGGTCACAGGGCTGGCTGTAGGCAATCCCAACAGCTACCAGGCGGGGGCAGGGTTCACACTTTAAGATGGGCAATTCACAGAAATAAAATAATAACCGTTACCAAAGTTGCCTACAAGAAGCCCCCCAACAGTTTCCCCAGATGCTCAACTCCATGCTGTGCTTTCTCTAATGAAGGATATTTTTGCATGAAACGACACTTTGATGTCTGTAAGGTTGGCTCTGCTGCATTACTAAACATTTATGCATGCTTTTTTATACCAACGTATGAGTGGGTTGCTTTAGAGATGCTGCCGCACCAGTTGTGAGACTTGACATCTTCTACTTGACATTTGACCGGCAGATGTTCTGCCGAGTGGAGTTCTCCTCTCAACATTTGCCCCGCATTCACTTTGGGAATTAGGTCTATACGGCTGTACTCCACACACAGTGTGTGGGCTCTGCATTTTATGGTATATATGGAGGATGCATTTTAGATGAAACAACCATCTGTGGAAACTGTGGAAAGTTTCACTGTGTGATGCAACAAACGTCTTCTCCAAACTTGCCCCAGAAACTGCTCCTGGCCAAATTTAGCTCCCCTGCCTCTGTTCCTCTTTTTCCCTGATATGAATAATTTTCTGTGGATATTTTTAGTTCTAAGTCGATGTTTCACAAAAATTACAAAAGATGTTGCATACAATTACCACACTGCACCATTCATCCTGAAGCCAGGCAGTTTCCTTAACCAGAACCAACATAAATAACGACAGCCTCACATGTGATTAGTAGCGTGGTCTAATTTCCGCAGCCCACTTCATCAATGAACACCACACCAGTACTGGACGTCTTATTTATAAAGATACTGTGGTTATGAGCTGGAAAGCTGCCACCTGCAGGTCAGTGATGGCAGTCTAGGATTGATGAGACCTTTCATCATGGACAGACTTTATGTCTAATGAGGAGGCTCAACGGACATGTCCAGTCCTGGGGAACCATCCCCAGGTCTTCTCTCCGGCACCTTTGCTGCCATATCTGTGCCTCCACCTGTCCACACTGCTTCTTAATGCTATTTGTCAAACCCCCGCCTGCATTGAATTATCATGACCTGGGGAACATGTCTACCTCTGGCACTGGTCTCCAAGTCCCAGCCAGACAGAGAGAGGGCAGAGTGTCTGAGACACCGAGCTGAATGAAAAATTGACTGCAGAAATGTAGGTTTGTTTGGACTCTGCCTCATTATTGTGTGGCCAGATTAGACGAGAGGCTGGAGAAGAACAAACTTCCCCGTGGTTGTCAGTTTAGAGTTCACTGCTGGCCTTCT
>NC_024312.1:14092777-14178245 GCF_000523025.1 Cynoglossus semilaevis
CACCTGAGACGAGTCTCCGAGGTGATAAACACCTAAACCTGAAGCGTAGGCAGATGGTGTTTTTTCAACAGACAGCCCACGAATGATCCGTAATCTGACTCTTGAGCCGAGTCGTTCAAGTTAAATACGGGTTAGGGACTTCTGGCAGACAGCGAAGCTTCCTCATTATTTTGTTCTTTTACTAATCATTAATGATGGCAGCTCTCTAATGAGCCAGTCAGACTTAAATCCAGGAGAAACTCTCCTTACGAGGAAGGTTAATGTGGAGTCGGTCCAGCTATTTTGAGATGAGAGGCTCGTTTGCAGAAAATGACTTTCAGAAAGATGAATGGCTATTAAAATATAAATAAAACAGGAGTCTTTAATAATTGAAATGAGAAAAGTTTCTATGAATTGAATCATAGTAATTTAATGACCTTTTTATGGGTTGTTAAAAAAAGAACAGTTATTAAAATCACTAGTTTGTCAACAGTAAACATTAGTTAATGCTGCTGAATTAGGTTATAATAACAAAATGAGTTAATATTATTATAAATAATTACGATAATTCATAGTTTTATGTGTAGAAACGTTATCTTTTATATAGAAGTAAACACAAACTTGTATTAAGACGAGTGAGTGAGGAAGCATTAGAGAGAAACTTTGTTTAAATATTATCTCCAGCTGTTATAAATGTGTGAATGTCAACGTCTACACATTCAATTTTCATATTTAATAAAATGCAGAAGATGCAGAAGTATGAAGTTAACTTTTAAATAGTGCTCTGTTTGCCGGCTAACTAACTTTAATTCAAAGTGTTATACAGTTTTCCTCTCTTTATCTCAGTTCTCCTTTCACTCCCTCAGTTCGTTGCAGATAATTCTAAAATAATTATACGTATGACATTTTTTTAAACTTGAGATAAACACATTTGCGAATGATCGCTGGTAGCTTTGTTTACCTCGACGAGATCGTACACGGCATATTATTGGCTAATACTATGCGTACTCGGTGTTCTGTTGGCTGACTGAGCATGCTCTTCTGTTCCTCGTGCTGACTGGTTCACACATCGTATCATCTCTCAGCATCTCCCCTTGTCTGTCCGACACTCTCTCGCTCCACGTTGCCATTTTACAACTCTGCTGTGCATATGATTGTGCGGGAAAGGGTAATACAGTCTTATGGAAGCTTTGGTGGGACCACTGTTCTTGGTTAAAAAAGTTATCGCATGAGCTCAAGACTATACCTTAGTTCTAGTCTTGAGCTCATATGATGGTGGCTAAACATGGTCTGCTCACAAAGAGCTCACTCACACTGTATTATGCATAAAGGTAAGCTACAGACGTCTTTAGGTTTGGTTTTAGGGTTTCTTTCCCATCCTTAACTGTGACCATAAATTCAATAACTGACTTTAGGGATTTCTGGGAAACACTACTAAATATTCAAAATCCTAAAAAAATGAATCTCTTTTATCGCAGTTTCGCGCAGCGGCAGCAAACCAGAGTTTGGCAAAGATCAGATTGCAACTCACCAGGCAGTGGATGTGTTGTAGGGCAGGAGTGTGGGGCTGTGGCTCTCCTCTCTGAGGCTGTGTCGGGGCTGATAGTGGCTGGAGACCATGGGTTGGACCTGGGCCTGGGCTTCACTTTCCTCTGCCATGGATTGGTGCCACTGACTCCGAGCTTTCTTCAGCCAGCGTCCTCCGAGACCCCACTTCTCCAGGTAGACCCGACACAACTCATAGTTTATGGCTGAGTAGTAGAGAAAGTCCAGCGCCAGCAGCACCATGACAAAGAAGCCGTAGATCCACACACCAACCAGAGCTGTGTAATTACTGCAGACAGACAGACAGACAGACAGACGGACAGACAGACGGACGCCACTTTTGAAGTGTAATCTGGGAAATGAAACGACTAACACTCCTCAGTCCGTGTAAGCCACCAGCCAGACACCTTAAAGCTTCAACCTCGACTCTCAGCAGCCAAGATGGAGCTGGCAGCTGTGAATGTTTGCTGTTCGTGTGGCAGGAACAAACATTTACCATTTACTGGTATGGCCTAATAATTACATAAACTCACTTGACTTGACGGTACGTGTCACACTTGAAGTCTGTCTTCCAAAAAATCAGAGATCAAAAAGCACAAGCAGTCAGAGCCTTCTGACACCAGGTTAAAATGCCATGACTAGACGCAGTGCAGTTCGAAAAATATGGCTTTTGGTGCATTAGAAAAAAAAGATGTTTTTTTTTCTCTGTGATTTTTTCTTCTTTTTTTTTTAGATGAATGTTCTGTTAAAAGCTTTACTCAGATCTGGTCAAAGGTCGTTTAACATGTGACTTCATTGCACTGTCAAAACGTGCAATTTAGTGTCAGACACACTAGTACTGTGAAGTGCATTTAATTTTCTTTTCGTGACTTCACACCATAGCTGTGTTTTACATCTGCTCATTTCTGTTTTTTTTTTCACTTTTGAACGTACAAACCATTCCTGAGAAAATACTCCATTAAATATGCAAACATGTGTGAATTAGCCTGATAAAGGTGAGAAAGTGTTATATAGAACACTTATCATTAAATATGCTGCACATGTTGCACCTTGGTAACAAAAGCCTGAAGCTCCTCCCACTTCCTTTAGAGGGCAGTAACAAACAGTAGTCAATCTCCACGCACATCATTTAAATGTAGTTTCTTTTTCGCAGCGATAATCACACTTAAACATTAAAAAAATTTTTTTACATGTTTCTATGACAATATAATTTTTTTCTATAAACCAGTGGTTTTGAACCTCCAGCCCTTTTTCACCAGCCCACTTCTAACCTCCAAACTCCTCACGTCTGGCCTGTGACTAGATGTCAACGATAATTTAGCTCTTGAGGTTTTTTTAAATTATTTCAAAGCCTGTTATCAAGGAAGCAGATTAATTAAACAACTCTTTTTCACTTTTGATCATGGATCAAAGCCCTGCGACGGCTTGAGCTACATTCAGTGAAGTTGACTTAACTCAAATTAAAAAATAGATGAAAACTTCCCTGAAATTCACTTCGAGTTCCTAGGTGGAGGAAACGCAGTGACTGTGATCCGACTGCAGTGAATTTTTGGTGCCTCATTTCTGCGCGTCAGTATTTGAGAGAGTGGTTGTAACTCACTTGTGTGTGTATCCGTCTGAGGTGGTGGTGAGGTTGATCTGCATGACAGCCTGGAACTCAGTCTCGTTGCAGCAGTACTTGAAAGCCGTGTTGTTGTGATGACAGCAGAACATGTAGGTCTTGTTGTCCGAGAGGCGTGGGCAGTGAAAGCCAAAGTGGTAACGGCCCTTGTGGTCGGAGTAGGGTTCACACACCCGGTAATGAGCAGAGAGAACTGCAGGTTTGGAAGTGAAATAAAAAAAAACCCAGAATGTTCAACAGATTTATGAACCATCAGGTACAGTGATGTGTAAGCAGTCTGTTGGATCCATGTTAGATCTCGATGTCGGCCCATCTGTAATCACCATATTAATCCTGATTTTTAATGAGCGTACAACCTGCAGTCACCGGTGAGTGAACAGGCTGTAAAACCACAGGCCTTTAATGTCACCAGTGATTCGTGAAGTTGTTCAATGACGACAACTTAATAGTCTCTGTTTTATATGTGGTACGAACTGAATAATCAGGACTTTTTAGAAACAAAACTATTCCTCTGTGGATCAGTGCTGTGGTTATAGTGGAACACACCTTACTTTTCAAGGGTACAAGGCATAATCCCTTTGTTTATTATTGTGTTTTTACCCTTTACACACACGTCCATTTTTAAATGGGACATCCAACTGTATATAGAGCTGCTACTGTGGACAATTAACTGTAGTGAATTCCCAAATAACCAGCGGCTGACGCCGGAAACTTGATGCCAACTGCAATTTCAATGACGTCTTGAATTTAATTAACGCGCCTTGAAATTTAGGGTTCAGTTAACAGCATCTGTGTCTGAAAGTGTTCCAGTTTCATTCATTTACTTCCAGGCACAATCATTTTTTTATTAAATAAAATAAAAAGCAAACAAACAAAAATGTATCCTCAGCTTACTTGTTTGTTTTGCAATATATTTTTATTTTCACATTAGATACAGTTATGGTTTGTGTTATCTGAAAGAGTCTTTTTATGTGTTAAAGGGTGTAATCACAGCTAATTGCAGCGTGGCATCATTTAAAGGTTCAGAGCTTTGCAGGAATTTTTGTTTAGCAGTAACTGGTTGTCGGTCCCTTAATGTTTTTCCTGTTCAGCCAACTCCTAAAAGATGTTTGTTTTCAATTTGCCCCTGAAATAAATTCAAGAAAAAAACCATGTGTGCAGTTAATGAAGTATTAAGTACTGTAGTAATACTACACATTTTATTAGTACACATCTCCAGTGATAGGATAGTCATGTTGTGGTATTTTACTATTTAAAGCAAGCTTGTTTTAAGTGCAACACAGCCCTGTGTACCACATTATTTATCTGTCGCTGACAAAAAAATGTGAACAAAAAGTAAATTATAGCCAGATAGTTAAAGATAAGGTTAAAGGTGAAAATTAAAAAGTAGCTCAGAAACAAAGTGGCTGTAAAAGTGATCCAGAAACATACGAGATTTTTTGGTGAAAAGTTTGTTTTTTTAATACCCCAGTGCAGACTGATCAACTGATAAGAAAGTACGAACCTGCAGCGAACAGCAGGAGGAAAATAACAGTCAGGACATTGAAGGGCTGCCGGCTGGTGATAGTCATCTTCTTGTCCTCATGTGGGAAGGAGGGCTGGAGCAGCAGGGAGGAAGAGAGGGGTTGGGGGAGTTTGTGTAGATTTAGCTGGGTGTGGTCATCCTCTTCTGCCTCATGGCTCCAGTCACATGGCTGCTGCCTCTGGGAGTCAGAACCCCTGATGAGAACCAAACAAAAGACAGAAGACAGGATTGCATTTGTAGAAGTGAGATTAGACTTGGTAGATTACTGAAAAAACTCAAATTAAAGTTTGTGATGAGCAACTCTTCCAAACTTCTTTGAAATGAGAATTTTAAACTCTGTTACCAGCGTTTGTATCACCTTAAAATGTTTTTTTAAATGCTTTTAAAAAACAATAAATTATAAATGCATGTTGTCAGTTTTGCTCTTGCAGCAAAGTGCAGCAACTTTTAATTGAAGACCTGATAAATACTGCACTTTTTCGGGAACCTCGTGTATTCTTCTTGCACTTGAGCGTCACTGTGTGATTACAGCCAGCGATCCTCTCACACTAGGTGAGATTAATGAGGTGGCGGCACATTTTGCTTAGCCACGCTTGTTTCTGTTGTTTGGCAGATTTAGTCTGGATATTCTGTGTTGGTGGCGACTGCTGTATACATAATTCAGGGCAATCGTTGCCAGAGTAATTTAGTAAACGGATAATGTTCCTGGAGCTCCTTGGCATTTTCTCTACCTAATTATCCAAACTAGATGAGAGGAAATTTGAGCATAAACAGATTCTGTTCCTGATGTGTGTGATGTTTATGGTAACGTTCAGGTGTCGGTGTTGGTCTTCTATCACAGAGGCGGTTTTATTACGTGGATGCGGAGCTTGGCTTCCTCTTAAATGTCATGAAATAAATTGTGGAAAATAAAGTTCACTGATTTGTTAACATCCTTTTTGCTGAAATGCGACAGACGATGTGGCGAGTTTATAAGATTCCGCTCATGATCACAGGTCGTCTGATTCGATTTTCATACATTTTGTTTTCAGCCCTGCTTTGATCGAATAAAGAATCACTTTTTGTTGACAGTCATTTTTAAAACTGCACCACTGAATTTTCTGTGTCAGCCCTGTGCCAAGTTAGCAAGTGATGTCTTGAGAGCAAATGTAGTTGGCTGTGTGTGCTCATCGCTCGAGGGATAAACTGTATCCCATTTCCATTTAAAAAATATACTGTAAATAAAACATCTAGCTTTTTCTTGTTTCAGTTTTGCACATAATCCTTTCCTGTTCCCGTTTTGTTCTCACTTTTATTGTGTGTAGGTAAAAAGTATGTAGAAAAAACTGGAACCAAAATGAGCTTGAACTTGTCCCAGCATCCAACACTGCAGATGACAGAGGTTTGTCTAATTGGTCAAACTGGATCCTTTCAACAGAATCCTTACATACTGACTTCCACTTCAGCGAAAAGTTGCCTTTCAGAAATAAGCCCACAGCTACTGCATGTCTCTGCAAGAACAGTCTGAGCGTAAACAGCATAACAAGTAAAAAAGAACAGTTGAAGCCCTGAATTATTGAAGACCTGACAGCAGAGCGGAGTTTGAATTCAAAAAGCAAAACCCAGTGATGTAAAAGGCCGGCGGTTCAGTTCAGAAGGATCAAATAATGGCTGACATCTGTCTAACTGCTGACCTTCTTAACAGCTGATTTGTCCTTTGTGTTTCTTCCTTGAAAATCCGTATCGTATCAAAGCAAAGTGTGAGTTTTTCTGCTGAAATTAATAAAAATGCGTCATATTTCTGTAGTGCCTTTAACCGTGCAAGAAATGATTTCCTGGGTCTTGGGTTCTATTTGTTCTATTTAACTTTATACACAGTTAAAGCAGCTCAATCAGAGCAAATCAGACGAAACAGTGACAATGACTGTCCTGTTCTATGTGACCAGTCTTTAAAACAGTCAGTCCTCGCCAATGTCTGGATTATATTTAATTTATATTTATATTTAACCGCGCTAACCCGTCATGTACTGTATAGATTAGTCAGACATATATTGAGCTGTGTTTATGACAAACCTAAAGGGATGGCAGTACCCTCGCAAATTACTTTTTACAAGTTTTGCAGCTAAGTTACAGGAAATAGTGACTAAAAAAAAGGAAGCCCAAAGCATAGTATTCAAATCTTTTCCCCTTGTCACTTATGTGCATTACCTGTTCTGTAATCTCTAAAACCCATACCATTGATATATCTTTTCCACCAACAGATTTTGGAAAGAAACAAGTTCATGTGCAAAGAAAATAGAGAATGCCACATGTCTTGGTTCTTGATCGTAGACATGTTTCCTAAGTAACAGCACAGGTTGATGGTACCACCTGACCAAACCAACGATAAACTCTGGTTCCAGATAAACTGGATCTCATGGTCAGAACACGTATATGGAGCACAGCAGGCTGTTTCTGCTGGAGTCTTTTTAAAAAAACATTTTAGATCAGACAATCTGTTCCCTCTTTAGAACGCCAGGAAGCTGAGTTCCCCGGAGACTTGTTAGAGTGGCATTTTATGTTTGTCGGTTTTCTTTTTCTTCCTCTGCTCTTTTTACTTCTGTTGAGGGTTTCAGTGTATCATCACATGACAATGTGAGCGGTGTGATGAGGGAATCCCATTTTCCCATTTCAATAGAGAAGCTGCAGTGCTCTACCAAGGGTTATATACATTATTTTCACATGAAGGAACATCGTCGGTTTCTGTGCTGCGAACGCTACAAAAGGCCGAGGTTTACGTAGTCACAGTGTTGGAGCTGTTTGCAAAGACGAAGTGTGAGGGTTTATGTAATGGGCCTGATGCCAGTGAAGCAGAACATGTATTGTAAACACACAGTCATGCATTCAGATGGACGCACAGAGCACAGTACAGTGTTTAGTTCCTTGGGAATGAAAACGGAACGTGGTGCCTGACTGTGTACGACAGAGGGAGGGTCTAGTTATGTGACTGATATTAACCTTAAAACATACATAAATCCAACAATAGCCCAGTGCTACCATACTGTAATAATGTCAGATCTATGAAAGAGCTTCTACACTTCCCTCGGAGACAGAAGTAAACTGAGCTGCTTTATTCGCCTGCAAGTTTCCTCACTGTTGTTAGACATGAGAGCAGAGAAATACTGAGTGACCAATTACTGCAGTACCATGAAACAGACTTTGTACCACAACGCAGCAGGAGACCCAAATCTGTCATCGCTTTGATGAAGGAAAGAGCAGTGAGAGATTTTGGGTTATTTGGAGATTAAGAACAGTGATAGGCTTATGAATATTCTTGTCACAGCCTTATTTTTGCTCAGGCATTAACTTCAAAGACTACATGTTTTTTTCTCTATAGTCCTTATTTATTTTTCCCCTTCTATATCTTTTTATCTTAGAAGCTTTCAGGCCTTTAAAGAAGAAACCCACACTCAGCAGCTAGCTTTTAATAAAGGTCCTCCAGTAGTACACAATAAAAAAACAAAACTTCATACTTTCACTTTTAACAATAAACTGTTAGGTTAAAAACTGCTTTAAAAACAGCTCAATTATGCCATTTACATTCATCCAATTAGATTGTAGGAAATATATTTGTTAAATAAAGATACTCAGGGCTATCAAATGATTCACACAGCTCAGTGAGGCTGAAAGGCCTGGTCTGAAGCTGAAGCCTCCATTAACTCTGGGCATGAGATGGTAATTTAAGCTTAAGGTACTTTGAAACGAAATGTCCCACAGTGGGTGTAAATAACAGCATGTGTATCAACTGTCTATTAGTGATTTGTAAACCACTATGTCGCAGCACATTAGTGTGACGTTAGCTGTGGTGTGGAAAATTATCCCGTCGCACTTAATTGGCTTGAAAAGTATAATTCATTTACTGTAAATAAAGTGTCTTTGTTTGCCAATGTGACAGTGACAGGCAGAACAATTAAGTCATCTGTTGCACACTGCTATAAAACTAAAACAAGAAAGACTATTGAAGTTGCATCTTTCTTCAATTTCTGCCAGTAAAGTTTCAACTAAACAAGTTTCACGCAGAGTGAGTAAATGTTTTTTGCGACATGTTTATTTGATGATCAGCTGTTTGATTCTGTTTGTTTATTTGATGATCAGCTGTTTGATTTTTGTAACCTAAACCCCCCAAAACAACCAACTATATCTGTCAGAGGGCCAAAATTCTTAGAGTAACATCTAGAGGACCGAACGCTCAAAACAAATGAAATGATAAACATTTTTTTGTCTAACCCTATAATTTGAACTAAATCCAGTTGTGGGCCGGATTGGGCGGTTTGGCAAGCCAGATTCAGCTTGCGAGCCACCAGTTGATAGTCACTGCAATCCACATTCTGTCAAGGGCTTTAAAGTGATCATCAGAGGTTTGGTCCTCAGGGTTCCCTTTCCTTTATACTCCAGACTCTTGTTGTTGATTCTCTTCTTGTGGACTGTTGACTGTTAGCAACAAACACACTCCATTTTGCTTAGCTCTCTCATCTTTAATCCATGGGAATGTGTCTTATCAATCAGATAAATCAAGGAGCTTCCAGAGTGAAGTTCAGTTTAGAGATGAGTCTCCCATTTCCCACGAGGCATAGCTGCACACTAACTAAACGACTGGATCTAATGTGTGATCTGTTGATGGGCTCGCATCCAAATCCTGAAAACAGTGTTCTGCTGAAATGAGCTTCCTGTGACTGGCACCGTAATAAATTGTGTTCCATTCTCCTTTGACGACATTACAGCTTCACTCAAAGGCCCCACTGTGCTCCATTAGGATTTGAGCCCATGTTGGGAGACTCACAGTTGTAATATGATGATCATCACTGGCACAGAGGTCTGAAGTGTGTGTGGCACCACTGTCTCTGTGTACAGAGTGGCAACCTGAGGCAATATAAGATGACTAATGGCTGGCTGTGAGGTACATTGTGTTTCAGAGGTAATACTGCGGGTGTCACGTGACCAGAGCCTAGCTCTCAGTCTGACTCAGCCTCAGCAATAAAGGTAGAAAATATGATCACTTCAATTTCCTTCCTGTCCAGCACCAACACATGAATCCTATCACACATCAGTTGGTGTGATAAGCCTAAAGGGTTTTTATTTTTATTTTTTGTTTTTATTTTTTTTTATTTTTTAATTTTCCCAACATTGAAAAACCTAAACCATCTCAACACAATGACTGACAACATTCAAAAACCTAAACCATCTCAACACAATGATCTCATTGGTTAAGTGACAACTTGACTGATTGTTTTTCTCTATCGAATCACCTATTCCTGTAGCGACAATCCTGTGTTCAACTTTTAAATATAAACGAATGTCACTCACACTCGGGCCAATGTCAAATAAGTTCACACAACGCTGATTAAACTCCTGAAGACTTTCTCTGAATTTGTCGCTAGTGTAATATTTGATCTCCTGTCGCCCAAACACGTCCCTTTCACTCACGCACAGAAAGTAATTTGTTTTATGCCAGGACAGCAACTTTGAGCCAGTGAAGCAAGACTGCTACAACAGGTATGAAAATGAGAAAAAAAAATGGCCAAAAAGTCTTTAGCAAAGCTTTCAAAAAATATACTTTACTCCAGCATTTTGACAAAAGGAAGAAATACTCCCTGTCTCCTCAGACTTTCACAATCAATTTTTCCACAAGCCATGCCTGAAATCATAACCTGAGAGAAGATACGTATTTAAATGTAATAATGTAATAATAATCAATAGAATCCCAGTCTACCAGTGACAAATGACTGGTCTGGTTCTAGCATTAACTGAAACTATTTCTCCAGATGGTTAACATTTTGAAAAATAACTTTTCATTCCCACCTACTGTGAGAAAGTCAACCCTCGTTATTTATCAGAGTTTGTGACCAGCCCTCGGAGGCTTCAGGCACACGGGGGCATACTGACAAAGTCAGGGGGTAAATGTCCTCCACACACAGCTGGGATCCAACCTACAACCTCCTGGGTCACACACTGTACCCATCCATCCACCATCGCTCTGTCAAAATCTGCTTGAACAGACTGTAAACTTATGGATTCAAATCTGCTTCAGTTCTGCTCTGTGCTCTCTGAGAATCAGTGTCGACCTCTGGCCATCTTCCCAAGTGATAAAATACCTGCTAGATCATTTTTACTGCATCTCTGTGAGCTGTAGAGTTCACGATAAATCTGGTCTACAGAGTTACCTTTATTCATGATCAGTTGCTGACATCAATCTTTCAGATCAAATGAAAAAGCGACGCCCTCACGGGAGCGGCAGCGTATTCTGGTCCAGTGTCTTGGTAGTGCCTGAGTGTTTGACGTCACCGAGGACAGGACAGTGAGTGTGTAACATTCAATAATTAGTTTACACAATGCGATGAATGCAGTGAGTACAGTCGGTCTATAAAAAGCCGAGGAAGAACAACACTGCTGGGTTGCCATAGAGTTTGTTGTGGAGCGTTTGGCTACTATGGCAGCAGAAGGGACCGAGCTATTGTGCAGCTCAGGCACCTCTGTGTATGGGTGGTCTGTTTCTGCTGCGAGCTTCGTGTTGGTTTGTTAGATTAACAAAAGCAGGAGATGAGAGGGGAGCTGTAATCAAAGCTGATCGGCTGCAGACTCTCGGGGTTTGTGCCTGCTGAGAGCTGTCATTTTGATGGAAACCATTGTGCTGTCCCATCAATTTTTCACACAACCAAAATTCATCACCAATTTGGAGCCTCACTGCTGACAAAACACAAACACATGTACCTGTCTGTTCAGGCTCGGCAAGTTGGAAATATGGTTTTAACGGAAAGGATGACTTTTTTTTTTTACTTTTAGACTTTTTTACAAAATGTGGAAGTGAATATTTTAGACAGTTAAACTGTATTTGAGACTCACATTATAAATAATTTACCTAGATGAGCAGCTTTAGAGAAGAAAGATTGTTTTATGCTATTTTATTTAATAGAATTGGCCTCTGAAGTCCTATCTAACGTTTCACTTCATGATGTAATGGTGTGTTACTCTGTGGGTTCACTGCTTAGATCTGTTGATCTTCATGGCAGCCTGTCTGAACCATGTCATTGCCAGATGCTAGATAAAAACAACATAAAGTGCAGTGGTTCTTCAGGTCGCTTAAAACAGTGCAGTTATGATTACAATTTAGTACAAATATCCCACTTTAGTACTGATAAAAACATATTAAAAAATGTAATTTAATTTGCCTTGCTGTGCTCCCTCTGGAGTAGCTCCACGCCTCTGAGTGGTGACCCGCCCCCCACTTTGCTAACCACGGCTATCGTGAAAAGTTGAGTGGCCATTTATTGACCGTAATACCCAAAAGGAGTGTGCTAGGAAATAAATAAAATAAAATATTTGTTAAGTATCATATGAGGAAAAAGACCTCATTATTCTGTCAAATCCGTTCGGCTACTGTGGTTTAAGTTAATGTCTTATTGGAGGACGCACAAACGACAAAGATCTAGTATTCCTTTAGTCTGTTAGAAGTTTTATTTTTAAGTCTTTTTGTAGACTTCATCTACATCTATGTTTCTGTCATTAAACAATTCTAGTTGCACTGATGCCGTGTTATATGTTTTGACTGGCCGTGACTGTTAAAGACTGTGTCCTGTCAGCATTTCAGCTTCCAATCCATTTTTTTTTTCTTACTAAGAATGTAAAGAACTGAGCTGTTTTTGACTAAGGACGATCTGAAGACAGTCCTTGAGCGACTCGGGGTATTTTATGCAAACTGATGTGACAGTGTCTCCCAGACACAAGCAGAAAGTGTTTGTTTGGATTCGCTCTAACGTCGTGCTCTGGGCTTGGCTGGCTTCCCTAAGAAATGTTCCCTGCCATCTTCAGCATGACCCCAAGTTTAAAATAGCAGCTACCACAGACAAACAACCTAGTGGGAAAAAGAAAAGTGAAGGAAAATGAAATAACAACTATGGACAGTGATAGTGAAGACGACATCTCACAGAGCGTCACGTCACATCAAATGTAAGAGTGGAAACCTCTTTCTCTAATAAAATACATTAATATTAAATGACTGAAAACTGCTTACTGAAGAGCATGCACTATCTCTTAGATGGTCTAGATTTACGCAAATGAGTGGGGGGTTCAAGTCTCTTAGATGGTCTAAATTTACGCAAATGAGTGGGGGGTTCAAGTAAATGACCAGTACCAAGAGCATTTGTGTAATAGGAGAAAATGTGAAGTAAACAATTCAAATGTTGTGTGATATTCACTGATTACCCTGTCATATATCCAGAACGTACTACGTGGTTCTGACGTGGGGTAGAACATGACTCTGCTCCTCTGTGACCTGTAGTGTCAGTGATAGCAGTGACTTTATCCTACAACTGTGTCCTAAGAGGTTTCACACCCCCAGACAAAACCACAGGCATCTTTACCCTAAGAATAGCAGCAGCAGACACATTATAGAAATCTGGAGAGTTGTCATACACCTCAAGGTCACAGAGGTCACAGACTGAATCTGCTCCTGTACTGCAAACACAAACTCTGATGAGGGCAGATAACGCGCCAAACTGCTTCACTTCCAGCAGCTAATAGTTCCTTGGCAGCCAGTTTATAGAGTTTATTAGAAAGACTTTAAAAAAAGGCTTGGAACCAATTCTAAGTTTGGTCCAACTATCATTACTGGAAGTGTTGGTTGACTGGACACAGTGGTATGATCATTAAAACGGCTGTCCTGGTATTGACCCACAGAGAGTGAACTCATTCTGGTTTGCGAGTTTGGCAAATCTCTTAGAATTACAAATCTCTTCAAATGTCCTCAAACGCTCCCAGTACGATCCGCTCCGAGCTCTGATAACAGGACTTGTCGATAAATGCTTTCAGAGCTCTGCTAAACTGAGCTAATTTCTGATTACTGTGTTTTTTTTTTTAGGTAATAGTTACCGGCTGTTATTCAAAGACAATATGTCGATGGAATTAAAGATTCTATCTTATTTATTAGTTATAATGTCAGAGAGGGATTAAAGCCTTTACTTTACACGCTGAAAAATATATATATAGTCAGTTTGAGCTCATAGTGACTCATGGATTATAACAGTGTTTCCCAGCCTTTTTTAAGCCACGGCACATACTGTATTTTTTATTAGAATAACCCACAACCCACCACCAAACAGCAACGTCACAGAAACTATATCTAATAAAACAATGTAACCTTCTAGTTTCAATTTACTCCAAATGTACTTCTTAGAGGTAAATCCTGGGCCTGTTTAGTTGAACACAACTCTGATATACTCACAGGAATGGAAGAAACACATGTTGTTGTTTTTTCCCATCTTTATAGAAATCTGCTTCAGTCTATATAGTGGAAGTGTTTTTAATTGTTCAGCTTACCACTGTCAAATAGATGAATCAAAGTGGAGTTAGTCGCAGTAAATGTATCATAGTTTTCAGACTAATTAAGTAATACTGGATAGTTTTCCATGGTAAACCTGGTGATCTCTCTCTCTCACACACACACACACACACACACACACACACACACCACAGTCGACCCCTGTTTTATTACTTTTCTGACTTTGTGTCGTTTCACTGTGTGCAGTCAGCAGCTGGGTAATGAGACAGAAGTTCAGTGGTCCATTTAAACACATGACACCCATTCACACTGATGCCTGATGCCTTCCCTGCACTGACTCCAGTGTCACTGTTTCAAAAGCTACAGCGCTAGTCAAAAGATATTCACAGAAATATATTAAAATTATAACACATTCTTCAACAATCATTTTAGCATACAATTCTAAAAACCTTTTGTCAAAGCTACACAATAAAGGTAAAACATTTAAGCATAAGGCTGAAGACTTTTACCATGTGTCTTACAATGGTCTTTTTTATGATGTAATCAAATTCTTCTTCTTTAATTTTCATCTCCAAAACCTGGCGGTTCTCCTCCGGGGTTAGAACAGCAGATCAGGTTCCTTCCATCTTACTCTGTGTACTGTCTCACATACTCTCTTAATGCTGCTCCTCATTACACCCATGAATCTTCACTCAGGTGAAGCTCCATCTTCTAACATCAGCCTGTTACATTGACCAGCGCTGCTGCGGCACGTTTAGAACTGATTGCAAGCATCTTACTGAAAGATCTGTAAGCTGAAGTGCATGTTAAGGTTTCTCTCTAGATCATTGTTTCCCAAAGATATTATATTAATGCTATTCAATTCTTATAAAAAATACTAAATGAAAAGATTCAACTAACAATTTAATTTATTTAAAAACAAATGAGTAGTTCCATCTACACAGACGCTCACATTCACACAGTTTCACCCAAGGCCAGGGGAACACTGCAGGCTTCCACTCCATCATCATAATGTAACCCTGTGACTCTGCCACCTTCAGCTCAGCTTCACTTCCAAAAGACAGAGTAACTGTCTCCAAATCATACATTATTTTCACGTTCCATTTCCCTTTTCTGCTGATTGCAGCTCTAGTTTTGTAACCTTCAACAATCCAAGATTCTCTCAGCCAAGGACTCAGTGTGGTAATCTGAAGTCAAATCAAATATAAAACGCCCTGAACAACATGCTGAAAATATAAACCCCTCTTCTGGATTAGTAACAAATAAAAACAGGCGAGAAACGTTTACATCTACCTACCTGGATCATGATTAGGTACGATCATGATTGGTCATGGATAATCATGGAGATAAAATATATACACACCACCCACTGGTGTAATCGTCATCTTGAATTGAGCATGTTTGAACCCTTTCATCCCGAGGACGGATGTCCATGTTACTTCAGGTTTTATTTCTACTGCTTGTTGACACTGTAGCTGCATTTAAGCTTTTACTTTGACATGGCCTCGTTATCTGTTGATAAAGGCTTTTCCTCCACACTGAGGGGCTGAGCCAAAGTGACAGAAGCTCTGCTACACCTCGGGCTCTGTAATCAACAACCAGTGTCAGACATCAGTATTGAACGCCTCGTCCACTCCTCCTAAATCTCAGCTGTCACTCTCTTTTCAGTAGAAGTCAGTCAAGCACAGAGGAAACTGTCTGTTCACTGAAACTCTTTCAAATTCAGACTGGGATATAACGCATACATGGTTTTCAGTTGTAAACTTTTAAAATGTTAGGCAGATTAATTTTTTTAGTTTCAACTTTTCTTATTTTTTTCTGTTCTTTCCTCTAAAACAAACCTTCTAACTGTTCCATATGATTACATCTGTGTCACTGCTCTGCTGACAGTGTTGTTTTGTCTTTCTGATTTTCTGCTTAAACTCCAGATATTAAACCTGAAAGCAAGAAAGTGTTATTTTTTTATGCCATATTATCACAGCTGGAATCAAATGGTGTGGAAAGTGGTTACAAAACAGTCAATTTATGAAAAATGAACAGAGCTTATGCAATCTTGTTTACCTCTCTGACTACTGAAAACAAAAGCAGATTTCCATGTTAGTGCTGTTAGAAAATCTGTCCAAGATAAACTCGATGGATGGATGGATGGATGGATGGATGGATGGATGAACAGATGGATGGATGGATGGATTGATAGATAGTGCTTTTATGTGTGGAAAAAATATATTCCTTACCTAATGTGAACCTAGGGTTGTTTTGTTATTATTTATAGCCACATAGTTATAGTATCAATTGATCAAATGTAGGATGAACAGAGTCAAACAGAGGTCACATGACTTTGTTGTTCTGGTCCAGGATCAGATAAAGACACAACAGATAATGAGAACTGTGTCTACAGGGTGAGAGTTTTATCTTCACAAAAATACCCGTGGGACAACGAAAAACTAACTCTTCTCTCTTTATTAGATGTTTAAAATCGACTTCAATGGGGAGAAGAACTCAGTTTTGCTGTATGACTTCAGAGAAACTAGTTTGACATAATGGGTGCATTAAGGTAAACGTTCTCTCGACTTGTGATTTTCCCCTCGGTTAACCATCATCCATGCATGATTGAACCTGTTCATTTGGCTCCGTAAACAAAGGCCGAAAAGAGATGAATCAATATAATTTTTCTTGCCTTTTTTGTTGACCACATATTTATACATGCAGAGCAAACAACACATTAACATTCACAACAGCCACTGGCTTTTCAGGCTGCCTGAGAGCCTACAGCTTGTTCCTCACGTTCCAATAGCTGCACTGAAGAAGGAGCTGGTTAAAGCTGCTCGCCACGTCACACAAACACGACCGCGAACGGGCGGTGAATGTCAATGTATCACAGCTTATAGGTTAATTGAGGATTTTTAAATAAACTTCAGCCATGTTTGTGTTTTTTTTTGACCATTTGAGGTGCGACAGCAAAGCTCAGAAGATTCTGAATGCATTGGGTTTCCCAGAGAAGTGTGCAGCTGTTATTAGGCCTGACAGACTAATGGGACAAAGTGCTGGCTGTCTCCCGCCGGTCTTTACAGCAGTGAAGAACAACACAGAGAGGGAGAGAAGCAGTGAAGACTTTTGTAGGATTAGGAAATTAAATACAATCCAAAGAATTAGCAGTAATATTAGTACTTTTAATTAGAGGTATTGGTGTGCTGGACATGATTATGGTCAATGAAAGAACATTTGTCAGGATTAGCGTGGACCAGAGTGGACCTGTGGCTGTCAAATGTTAACTAACTGTGTGGGTTTTGTGTGGTTTCAGCAAAGTAAAGACGAATACTGAAAGATATTCTTCTGTTTATGTCATTGTACCATCAGGTCTGTGTACTTTTTCTACTGGACTTAAAGACAGCCTGTCCTGACACTGGACGATGGGATTGTAAAGATAACCGTCAATTTAAATGGCCCACGATTCTTCACAGTATTTAAATGTGTGATTCCTCTGTGGTCGACAGTGGAAATTGTCTTGCATTTTATCTGTTAAATAAATATGTTTTTAGTTAATGGTTTAATTCAGCGGATCAGCGGGTCCCCCTTCAGGGGCGCAGAGCTTTTGCAAGGTGGCAGCGCAGGGCAAATTCATTATAATATTAATTATAATCTTTTTTTTTCTTAGTTTGAGCCAAAGTGGAGAATTGGACTGTCGATTTATTTTTTTTGTTCAATAGAAGCAGCAGTTTTTTTTGTAATTACATTTGTTTACAGCAGTTTTTGGGGTGCTGATGTACAAGATCTTTTTAATCAAATTGATATTCTGATCAGAACGTAGAGTTTCAAAATCAGGAGGCCCAAATCCAAACTTTTCTTTTAAAGCCATTCCCTTCTTCTTCCATGTGATTAACCAGAAAAATTCTCAGGAAAACATTCGGGTCTCTCCCAAATGATCAAAGATAGACACCGACAGCACAGTTCCTGTGTTTGTTCCTGCTCCTAAATAACCTACTCTGTGTGCACTCTGATCCGTGCAGACACACAGCTGGATTAGTGATGCTCTAATGGTAGCTGAGGAGAACATTCCCCCTGGTATAGCTGAGCCTCATCCAGAAAGTGATAAGAACCAACACCCGCGAGATGACGATAACCAGAGCTGTATTTATTCAACCTCCGCGTCTTTGACTCTTTTTTACAACTGAGGCGGCAGAACTCCTCCACTGCCAAAAGATTGTCTGTGTGTGTCGCTGCCAGCTCCTCTGTGGATTTCATACACCAGTTTTATTATCTGTTCGGAATTTGAAAGGCTCCAAATTTCACCTTGAGGGTTTTTTGCCAAGCTGTGGGTCGTGACGCCTCTCCCTCCTCGACCCCCCGTGGTGGTAGTGTTAGTGTAGTCTTTATGCGTCTCCGTGCACGGGAGTATTTGCATGTATAGCGTACCTGGAGGGCTTTGAGTTGACATGCTGTCTGCACACACTAATGTGTAAAAACAGCTTTTCAAAGTCAAAGACTCCTTTAAATCTGGAGAGTGTGTGAGTCAGTGGTGGACTCTCTCTGTGAGGCGTGTGTGTGTGTGTGTGTCAGACAAGGTAACAGAAAAGACAACACTCAGCTCATGCACACTCTGATGGACACCAGTGACCGTCCATCCTCACTGATGTCCATTCGCTTCAGTGACCATGTGTTTTGTGACGAAGTCCAAACCAAACACTGTTCCTTCAGCAGAGTTCTCTGTGTAAACACTGACCATCGTTCCACTGTCAATTAAATAAATGGAAAGTCCGACTGAGCTTCCTGATATATCACTTCTCTCTGTCATAACATACACGGTGCAGGATGATATCCATTCTCTCTCTCCACCCGTGTTTACCCTTCGAACCGAGGCCACTGTTGCCAGGAGCCAGAGGCCAACTCCAGCGTCTCCAGGCACACATATCTAATCCAGGGTGAGAAATGGTGGCGAGAAGACTTTGTGACAAATAGTGAGAGGAATGGCCCTTTATTGGTTTCCAGGAGAATTTTTACTGCCACATCCTACAAATAAATAAAGCTTGAACTAAGGTGGAGTCCTGAGGGAGCTTGTTTATCAGGTAAACTACAGCGCCACTCGCCCACGGTTCGTCCAAAGTCCGCAGTATTTCAGAATATTTTATTAACACTTTCATGTGATATTCTTCTCAGTGGCTGCATTTAGGTGTGAATAATTTCCTCTACTTATGGCTAATAAATGTAAGGGCTTCTCCCAGACTAATACTACCCAATGGGGCACACACTAAGGAGGGAGCAAACACACTTCCTGCGCACTCCGACACACCGCTGCACATTTAAAGGATATTTACTGATCACAGAGTGCTGCCCGCGGCTCTTTTTCTTTTTTACTGGCACGAATCTGAGAGCAAGTATTCTCTATATTTTTTTCCCCACCCGTTCCTCACATGAGCTCGCTTTTGTGTGAATACACAAAGGAAACCTCCTTTCTCCTCCGCTCCTCTGTCTCCTGAATCACATCATGTGCCACCATGCGTCTCCCACACGCCTGTTTCCAAGTTACCAGCAGTGCCGGCTGCCAGTCCAGCTTAATTGCCTCCTGTGTAGAGTGACGGCTGAGGAGCGGTGATGAGCGTGAGCCGTCCTCGCCTCTTCCTGCTGCTCACTCTCTGCTACTCTTCTAAGGAAGAGGATCCACCTGTGAACTGTGAGCTCTGTGTTTGAGGAATAACCTGGGCTGTAACTGAGTGTTATATTAATAGGTGGTCAATCAGATAGTGAGGACTGTGAGTGTCAACTGTTGGTGTTTAAAAACAGGACATTTGACACACCACGTGTTGGTTCTACATTCATATTGAAGCCTAATTAAAAAAAACACTTTTTAAAAAACTCATTACAACAACAGTGGTTAATTGTAGTATTAGTGAAGTCATTGGTTGACTAACTTATAATGGCAGCCCCAGGAAGAAGACAGTGGTGTCACAGAAACTTCACCTCAGACTGACCCTGACTTACTGCATCAATCTTTGTCCGGATAATAGTGTAAAGAATTTTTGTTTTGGTTCAAAAAATATTTACTATTATTATTAATTATTACTATTTTAATGCAGTAATTGACAGGAAAAGACGAGGAAGTGCGTTGTCAGGTAGGACAAAGTAAAGAACCTCCGGGGTCAGACAACAACAGCAGCAGTCGTGTCTGTTTTAAGCCGTGAACACCTTTTCTCACCCACCTTATCACAGGAGTCTGGAGGAAAAAGAAGGGATCTTCTGGCTCACTCCTTCAAGAGGAATTCACCACCCTGTTGCTCCTTGTTCTGGTTTTCTTTTGTCGTGCCTTCCTCATGAATAGATCCTCCTCATCCTCCCCAGGACCAGGGATAGAAATGTAGAAGGAAGCCAGGCGGAAGAGCAAGAAAAACACAGGAGAAGATAAGAAACACACTCTTCTCGCCCGTGAGTCCTTCTTGGCAGTGAATCCCAATCTGTCTAAGCACAGCGGCTGAGGGAGAGAGAGGAAGTGTGACTGAGAGAGAGGGCAAGGGAGAGAAAAGGAGGGGGAGAGAGAGAGAGAGAGAGGGAGGGAATGAGTGACTGTGAGAGAGCGAGAGAGAGAGAGAGAGATATAATATGAGACAAAGTAAGTGGGCGAGTAAGTGAGACAGAAAAATGAGAGTGAGCGTGTGTGAGTGTTTGTGTTTGCACGCATGTGTGTGTGTGTGTGTGTGTGTGTACCGGAGGGTGATCCTCTATACTGTGTGCGCTCCTGTTTATCTCCCTCTCTGTCTCCTCTGTGTGCATTCCTCCCAGACACAAGCCACAAGGTCAGCTGCTTTTACAGTAACATCAGTCCGTTTCCTCGGGAGAGAAACGACTTCCCCTTCCATCACCACTCAGCTTCACTAATGAAGGAAATCACCTGGGATTTTGATGCTTTTTAATCATTGTTTTTTTTTCTCCTCTGTTCTCTCTCTCTCTCTCACACACACACACACCCAGCCTTTCTTTCTATACATTAATGCAATTTATGCATCCATCTCCGATGGGCTTCAAGCACATTTATGAATGATCAGAATGTGAGCAGCCACGATAGTCAAGGAATTGTAAGATTTACTCTAAGATATTGTGAAAATAACATTAGCATTTTTCGCTTGTATTATATAAATATACATATATATGTGTGTGTGTGTGTGTATGTGTTGTTGATTTTTCTTTTTTCTGGTAGCATGGAATCGATGTTTAGAACCTACTGTGAGCAGCACACTGGCCATATCGAAACTTTGCTCTTGGACAAATTCACGTGGTAGAATTGAAATGATGATGTCAGCATCACTCCGCCACCGACACCTTCACACCCGGTGATTTTGTGAATTACCTCTCACATGGGTGCAGCGCGGCAGCCCGTCGTTGCGGGTCAGATGCTTGTTCCATCGACTGTAGAGGTGGGGGAAAAAATACCATCCGTGACTTTTAGTGTGGCACGATCGGCGGTGTATTTCTGTATCTGTAAATCTCCTGGGATCCTCACGCACAGGCTGTTTCTCAAAAAATAATAATAATAATAAAAAACATCCAGTCAGCGTCAGTTCTTCACAAGAGAAGAATGTTTCCACTGAGACTGTTTAAGCACAAGATGAAGGCCTAAAATAGTATTAGTTTGGACTCCATTACAGTGCCCAAACCCCAAATGTCACATCTGCCGGCCAGATTTACCGAAAAACTGTCTCCTCTTTTTTTCAGTAAATACAATGAGTCATTTTGTTGAGAATGAAATTGTTTGATTACGACATATGTGGGAGAAGGCTGCTATTGTTACTGCCAGTGGCCTGAAAAATTTCAATTATGGTTAAAAAGAAATAACAATTTGCATGTCACGCTACCTAATTAAATAAATTCACTGCTGCTGCAGTCAATAAACAGAACATCCGACAGCTCAAATATTAAAAACAATAATAATAAAAAGAGATAAAGAGATATTTAGGATGGATCGTGTCATTTCCCTCATCAAGTTGTTTGACTCAAAAGCAATTTCTCTGATTAATAGAAAAACATTCAAGGGCACAAAAGTGAAGTGTCCTTACATTTGTTTGGCTCAAGTTTTAATTAAATTGAAATACCTGTGACTAAAAACAAGTTTTGTTGCAGTCCTATCCTGGACGGGAGTTCCGTTAAATCCAGCAGACATCACCATCAGCGTCAGGTGTAGCTCAGTGGAAACTCTCTCTCTTTCTAGAACGGTTATCCAGTTCCCTGAAGGTGACCAGGCTAAAATCACAACCACTGGGTCTGACTGCGTAACTGTAAAACACCAGTAGTCCTCCAGGTGTCAGCACATCTGGTTTGTACGCTGTCACAACATGAAGAAGTGACAGTCTGCTTTTCCCCCTCGCTCCACTGACACAGTAACCAAAGACCCTGAAGAGTCCCCCCTGGGGGCCGTACACCCGGGGTCGATATGCACACAAAGCAGCGGATCAATCAGGTCTCATACACACACACACACACACACACCGGTGAAAGGTGATGCAGGGGCCAGACTTACAGCTTCCTCAATTACACTGATAAAGTGTCAAATACTGTGGATCACACTAACAGACACCAGCGCCACGGGGGAAAGTGACAAGGAGCCTCAGTCACACCGGGCGTGAAGTGAAGGAATGAACATATGGCCGTGTCATCTTCACGCTGCACGTTCACCCGCTTCCCAATCCAGAGAGGTGCTCCCGCGGAGCACCGTGGGTGCTGTGTGGTCTCAGTTGGCGGGTGATGTGTCAGGACACATGGTCCCAGACATCAGGACGAAGGAGCAGCGATGAACGCAGAGCTCTGCGAGACTGACAGCGAGGCCTCGGCCACGAGGAGCAAGAATGGAGCTGTACCGTGGTCAGCCATCTGGAAGAAGACTCAGGAGTGGTTGGTACTGTTTGAAGAGGATGGGACGCATGTGTTACCCATTTATTAGTTGGACCATGTAGGATTAGAGCAGTGGTTCGCAATTATCTTCTGCCACACTCTGTCGACCGTCTGAGCGACACCCCCGCAATTGAAATACTAAAAAATATAAAAAAATATACTGCCACCTGACTGGAGGCTTGTTATCATTCAAGCGTTACAGCAGTGGTCCACTTATGTCCAGTGTGCCATATGCCATTGGAAGCCCCTCACGCCCCCTCCTGGCACCTCACCGCGCCCCCAAGTACTAGATTAGAGGATACATCAGAAGGTGGTACAACAGATGGTACTGCATATACACCTGTGACAGTTCACTACAGTCAGTGGCATAGACTCAGCCAATCAGGTCAGCTTTCCACCTTTGGTCTAACATCAGTTCCAGAAACACAAAGAGTGTGTGATGCGCTGGTTTAAAATCCATGGTGTCATTGATATTATTTTCAGTACAACCGTAGTTTACGTGTTCTCCTCACATGACTCCAAAAAAAACTTCCACCAAATCCTAAAACATAAATCTCTCTGTCACAGCTGTGGTCTAATTTAACATTTTTGTTGCAGTTGTTGCTTCTGTGTGCAGCAGCACGCCCTCGGTGGCACGTAGTAAATATTGCACGGTTCTCTTACAACTTCTATGAAATATTGAATGTTTTGAAGTCGGTAAAATGGGTCAAGAGAAAGAAACCCAGAGCAGGGACACTGCGTCTTGATCGTCTGAGGCAAATAGACACACAGCATATCCAGCAACCGATGTTCGAGGGCAGGAAATTTGAAGGTGTTCTAACAGTTTAACGTGCGCTACACGGAAAAATCACAGCGTGTTCACCTCCGAGTACAAACCCTCATCAGAACAGGTGGTGAAGGATTTGTTTCTCTGGTATCACATGGATTAAATTCCTCCAGCTTAAAGTGACAGTCACTTCCTCGTTCCTCTTTCTGTTACTTGTCCTTCCTTCCTTGGACATTTACTTGTCAGCCAAGCTCTGGGAGATTTCTCCAAATCTTTTTTTCTGCAAAGCTCTGTCGAATCAGTTTCTACAGTGCACTAATAAAGCAGCGGGGTGTTTTAATACAGATGTCTTTAAATGTTTGGACGTTGGCTCAGCTCTGTTGTTTGGTCCAAAGGGTCTGTCCTGTTGTTTCTTTTCCTCCCTCCAGCCTCTACTTGTCTCTGGAGCCGGACTACTTTGGCTTCGTGGAGAATCTGAAATAGTGGTGGAGACATAAACCGGGGTTCCTTTCTGTCAAATGCAGCACACTATGAATTATTATCAAGTAGCTGAGGCTCTGCAGTCCCACGGGTGAAGACATGAGTGAATGTTTTCGTCGAGCTTTTCTGCTTCACCACAATACACTGAGGAGAGCGCGTGTAAATCCCTGCATGTTCCTGCATGTCCTGTGGTCCTCGGACGGACACTGCTCATAGGAAACATTCATCCCAGTTCTTTCTAATGGTTCTCCTGACATTTAGGGTCAGAATTGATTTTGCTCTGTGTAGAAGGGGAAATTAATTTGAAATCGCATGACATCAGACCATCTCACTTTGTTGTTGTGCACGTGTGAAGTGGACGGGACGTCTCCCAAAAAATGTGGCGCATCTCCGACTCTCCCTTTGATCAAATCAGACTGCAGCTGCTGCTGCAGCTGCTGCCAGTCTTTATGAAACATATTAGACACAACATCAGGTCTCTGTACGCTAATCCCCCAATGACTGGTTGTCTGCGAACCTTTCATCCTTTGGAGAAGTGTGTAATGCAATTGCCTTGAAGGTAGCCCTGCTCGTTGGAAAGATGTACAACTCATTGGGAAGCAGCGCGATGACACTTGATGTTAGTAATTACAGACGTTAATTACAAATGGCTCAGTCATCTGAAAAATATTGGGGCACTTTTTCCCCTGAAAACAAACAGCCATCAAACAGACTGGTTTTTATTGCTCTGTTTGAATACTTGTCCCGAGTTGAGCTAGAGGGAATAACAAAGAGGGATTTCATGCTTATTTACACTTAGACAAATTAGCTTTCATTGTTGCGGAATATAAATTTGAATTGCATTTGTAGATCAAATTACTGCTTGGCAGAAAGATTTTATGAGACTCTGCTGGAGAGAGGAGTAAAAACCTCAAAGTAAACTTCTGCTTCTCTGAGTTTTTCACTTGTAGCAAAAATAGGGGGAAAAAAAGCCTTTTCTGACGAGTTTTTAATCATACCTCAGCTGTGTTTTGTTTTCTGTGAATCAACTGTATGTCTAATGACTGCTTTCATTTTCCTCTCCTGCTGCTTGTGCGCAGACAAATAGGTTCTGGCATCTCGCAGAAATAACTCCGCTGTCTCAGAAGTTCGCTCCCCAAACTTTGAACTTGTGCAGCCGCCGTCAGCACTGCCAGGAGTCAGGTCAGTGATGGTGTTACTTTTTATATTCCACCGTCATCATTTAATTACTAACATGTGTGCTGTCAGAAGACAAAATAACCCAGCACACTGTTGTACTTGGTGTCTGCTTTTCATCTTGACTTCACGTGTCATATTGGAAAAAATGTGAACTGTTTGTGCTGAAATGATTCACCATTAGTGGTGAACAGAAATTGTATTTTAAAAAATATATAAATTATGAACTGAATTCATACAGAATTCTTCTTGAAAGCTGATCAGAGTCCGCTATCTTCAATCTTTTTGCTAAAAAATTCTATCAAGTGTCAGAACAGCTGCGCGGAATATTTCACACTTATACTTTGGCAGCATTTGTGCTCTTTCCATCTCTGCTGGTGTTCAAACAACAAAGGCTCAGTGTGGCGTCACCTATCATGACATTTCACTCTGAAGCCTCAGTGGGGTGAAATACTGTCACATCCATTTTACATGAGCTGTAGGGTGGATGGCCTTAAAAACAAACACACACTTTTTGGGGGAAAATAATTAGCATTCAGGACAGCAGTTAGCTGAGTTAGCCTGAACAACAAGGATATACATTAGCATCTCTCAAGGATCCTCGTGGCAGCTTTTAATTCATTTTACTGACACTCGTGCACCAACAACAGAATTAAAGCCTCAGATCGAGACAAGAATAGAGAGATGAATGGGATAAACTTGCTCCGTTCGGTATAAATTGCAGCGTTGGAGTTCAGAGACTTTGTTGTAAACTAGAATTATCTTTTGCTGACCTCATCTCAGTTCCCTGAAGAAGAAAATAAATTCATGAGAATTACTGTTGCTCATAAAAAAAACAAAAACAATCCCACGCCGCTTTCTGAAATAATCACATCTCATTCCGGTTCTATCTCATACACCGAGCACCACTTGAAGAACTTTCCACTTCACCTCTAATAAGAACTTTATAACCAAGTCTGCCGTTTCAGGCCAATCCTGCTGATAGCTCAAGCATCGCAAAGCCACAAATGGAAGCCAGAAAGTGAAGCACAGCGGAGAACGTCTGAGACAATGAGGTAAAATGCATCTCACTCCGCTGGTGCGACCAGACGCCGTTAAATGTAACATGAAACTATAAATATCAGTGGTTTCTAAAAGCTTTTCTTTATTCGGACTAAATCAAATTCAGCGAACATATCTGCTCTTTCCTCACACACACTGATTCACAAATCTATGACTTATCGATCCACTTACTTTACTCCTAGTGCAGACGGAGCTGACGTTTGATGGAACGATCCTCAGCAGAACTGAACCCTTATCTACACCATGGCTACAACTGTGACAAGATGGTATGAACTACCACAATTACTTAATGATTGCACTGTAAGTTAATATAATATTTATTACAACTAAAATAGATGTTATATCAAGGAAAATTTAGAACTTGATTCAAAAACTGTAAAATAAAAGAAAAAAGGTTTAAGGCCAGTAACTGAGTCATAGTCAACATTATAATAAACGTTATGAATGCAATTTCTCTGCAATGTTACTAACAGTTACATACTTTTCTGATATATCTGTTTAACATATGAAGAGTAAAATCATATTTTAAAAAATAAAATCCCCACATTTACAATACAGAACTCAAATTGGATCTGAAGGTAAATTTAACTACAGCGAAATTAAATATTTGTATTTTTTATGCAGCATGCAAGTGTTGAAAAAGTGTACTTTTGCAGTAGTTTATAGAATACTAGATATTTAAAATTATTTCAATGTTTCAGGATAAATGTGTGTTTAAATGCAAGAGAAACATTATGAAAATGCATGACAGGAATATGTTGAATAGAGTTGAGTAGTAATTATTGTGATGATAAAAAATGTCTCTAGTGGACAGGGAGGTTATTACATGCTTTAAAGGCAGATTGTCTTTAGGATAATGTTTTTTTTTCTACCCATTTAAATACAAACATGGTAGATTCATCGTTAAATCACCGTAGGCATTGGATTGGAACTGGAAAAGTTGAAGCTTTTATTTGCCAGATTACTGGCTTCAGTTCTTTCCTTTATCCTGTTTTTTAGGGCAAACAGCAGCATAGTTGTTACAGGAATGTGATATTCACTCCTCTCACATAAACATTATTGTCCATTGAGGCTTAAAAGGAAGTTCTCCATGGGGCGTTTTGCACAAGAGGGGCACACACTGCCTGTCAGTGCTGGAAGGGTCTATTTATATCATGTTTATATTTGAGGCTTTTAGACACGTACTTATCCAGAGGAATTTGAAATGAGTTGGCATGTAACCGCTCCGAGGCACAGGCACACGGCGCTCAGTTGCTGTGGGGACCACGTCGCTGAAACTTTGTCTGTAACAACAAAACCGCCACACGGCCCGGGCTCAGACAGATTTATGGGGGTCTCGTAAAACACTGTCACCGACCGCCGTGACTGCGTGAGGCTTGTGTGTCTGCCCCAGCATTTACAAGCCTGCAGTGAACTGAAATGGAAACGATCGCATGAGGACAAAGCAGCATAGATGTCATATTTCAGTACTGAGAATATCACATGACATCACACACTGTTTTCCTCTTAGCTACAGTGTAATCAATCATTTTTACTCACTGTGTTTCTTTTATAATAATAAAATACTGCTATCTGTAGCAATACCAGTATCGATACGATACTTCTTTCGTGTACTTGTACTTGCCAACCCCTGTATCAAGGTTCACTTTTTTATTCTTGGTTCTTGGTTTCATCCTCCAGGATGGACTATAGGGGGAGCCTCTGATCATGTATCTATGTTTTTCTTAGATATGTCCTTGTTATGTAGTTATTATGATGTGATGATAAAATATCAGTGTGAGCCAATCAGACGGAAGAAAGAAAACTCAACCTTTCGACATCGATTTGTGCCACTCATGTTGACGCGTCAACAAATCATTTTTCCTGTCGATGACCTTATAGTTCCTTTATTTACGTGCGTCAACAATGTCAGCAGTTTGGAACATCATTTCTGTAATATTTGTTCTATTACTATGTGAGCAAATTATTTAAACTCCTAAATACACTCTGGTAAAAGGTGAAAAAACTCCACTCACTTTCTGTTCAGCTGACTGTGGTTTATTGGTGTACCTGGTGTAATCCTGTCACAGTTTGGATTCTTTTAGTTCTTCTACAAATAATGTCTACAAATTATGTTTAATTATGTTACATTCTTCAGAGTGAAATCACCAAAGTCTATGTCAGTTTGTAAAACGGTGACTTTAAGGGAGAAAAAAATGATTAGAAAACTGGTCACTGTTAGTGATTTATTTCGGGTGATTTTACCGAACAAAGAAGATTTAAGTTTGGAACGAGAAAGAGTTTTTACCATCTGGTTCAAAGAGAAATCAGTGTTTGTGTGTGTGTGCAGTTCAGTGTGTATGTGGGTGTCCAACTGCATTAAATCAGGTGACCTCGGGAGGTGACGGGAACCATCTGAAACACACTCCTCATGACTGATGAGGTGACCTCTGACCTCTCCGTGTGTGTGACAGCCTTGCAAGATCCTCTTGCCTTTTAAAGTCCTGTGTCACGTTCCCAGGCTGCGCTGAGATATATCTGTGTTATATATGTACACATTGTTGGAAAAATGCTCCTGGCCTATTTTTAACAAAGTAAACTCTGACTGGAATTTGCATTTTTTTTTTTTTGGTCTGAACAGATGCTCCTCACTGTGCTGCAATTACAATAATTACAACAAAAGCCATACATAATTAGTGGCTAAATTAAGAAATCACAAAGCAGCTTTGAAAGCAGCTGGTAAAACACTTCACAACTAAATCAGTCAGTGCCAGGCTGCTGTTAAAATATGAGAATGATGAGACGAGAATGATGAATGTGTTTATGAAGGGTAGAGGCAAATGTAAAACTGGAGATAACTATATATGTGTATATATATATATATAGACCTTATATACATATATACATATATATGTATATATATATATATATATATACTGTATATATGTGTGTGTGTGTGTATATATATACTTCCTGAAGGCTGTTTGTGAACCAAAAAGTTTGAAAACTGAAACAATTTTCCCCGTAGGAATCAAAATAAAATGGATTAATCCATTAATCCAATAAAATATTTTTTAATAAGTCTTAGAACTCCTTTGTATACATGCATATTTATTTCTTTGACGTGATGTAAAGTTATTGATCTGTAGGAACAACTCTCATATTGATGAATATGGAAGTAGCATAAGGTTATTATGTTCCATGTACGAGGTATCATTAGTCGACATCTGTCTCACGTTACCAGAACAAAAGCAGAAAACTAATGATGTATGAGTGAGTGATGGTCCAGTGTGTATTTATGACTCCATTATCTCTCTATCATCTCTCTCTCTCTCTCTCTCTCTCTCTGTGTGTCTGTGTGTGTGTGTGTGTGTGTGTACCAGTACCAGTGTAAGGTCGGTCAATGATGATCTTCTTGATTGCTGTGAGCTAATGTCCTCTGATGGTAGTAGTAGTAGTAGTAGTAGTAGTACTAGTGATGTAGTAGTTAATAATAGTCAATAAAATATTATAATCTCTGTGGAGTATCGAGAACGTGGTTTGGTTATGATGTAATCCATCTAAACTGCTTTACGTTTACTTCCCAGTGAGTACAGTACAGCAGTGGGTGTTGTTTTGACTGGAGTGACATACAAACAGAGGTGCAGACAGTTCAAATTTATCATTAACTTGAAATTTGTAATTTCAAGAATTTGTAAAAAACGACCATGAACGTGACGTGGAGTTGAGCTAGTTAACGGCTCTAATCCACCTGTTGTACTTCTCTGTTTCTTCAAAGATAAAGCTGTGAAATTCTCCCAGAACGATCATTTGTGAAGCCAACAGTCTATTATTATCAGCTCACAGAAAGTAACAGGGAACACAGTGTACAGAAAAGAGGCAATTATAGCCTTTTAAAAATGGCATTGTGCTGATAATACAGATTAGAAGGGTTTTACTGCAGGCATTTGGAGGCGCATGGAATAAGTAAATTAACCTTTTACTTTCTGGGTAAAAACGATCATTTATTTTTCCATTTTTTGTTGTCTAAAGACCTAATTATGCACATATTATATATATATAACATGAACTTCAATTGTTACACAGAAAAATCAATGAGAACCATAACAATGTAAGGTTTTATTAAGGAATGCTCGGTATCCGATCTCCCGATATTGTCCAAACCCTTAATTTCTGATTCCGATATCAACAGATACCAATATATGCAGCCATTTGAGTTAAAGGGAGAGTACACATTTCATTTTGTGCAGTGGTGTGCTGTGTCACAATGACAATACTGTGCACAATCCAAATAATAGTTTCACTTTCACTTTAAAACTACTTTTAGGTAACGTCATATCGGGTTTTCATTATCAAAGGAAAAAACGTAATATCGGGTTTTCATTATCAAAGGAAAAACCGGTAACGCTTCTTACCGATACCACATAATTAAGCTAATATCGGTCGATAATATCTGTTGGGATATGTTATCGGACATCCCTAGTTTTCTTATATGAGTATATGGAGTGTGTAGTAGTATCTGCCATTACTGAGGCGATAGTTTCCCTCTCTTTTTTTTATGTTTTATCGTGTAATTTATCCCAGTATCGGATCGAGCCAAGAGGTGAATCCCTAAGACAGAGGGATCGCTGGTACCAATTTTAGCTGTCCATTATTTTTCTAGTCTGTGTTCGGTTCATTAAATGTTCCACAAAGTGATCGACTGTCTGTGTGTAGATGCTGGTGACCTGGTTTGTGTACACACCTGCACACACACACATACTGAACACACAAGGGATGCTTCACACAAAACAACCCTACAATAGGCGTGCTCATTAAGATGCTACATAAATTATGGATCGCAAACACATGGACTCTGGGCAAGACACGTGCTACCTCAGCTTTGGTGGAGATGAAGAGAATTTTTGCATTCAATAATGGATGGGCAGCTGCAGTTAGAGAATCAAAATGAACCGCGCTCCAAGGCTTTAGAACCTGCTTTGAAAAGAAAACATTTTATCATACGGTCAGTTCTTTTTGATTGTACATCTGAGACATGTAGTCCCAGATGTCCTGCCTTGATCTGTGTCTTTTTAAGTCATTGTACTACATCAAGGTGGAAACTGGATTAGTGGTTCACACCGTCATCGCATCATCACGTCAGCAGATTTACTACATGTCCTGTTTTTGACAAATATCATCAACTCAGAGATGAAATAAGCTCCAAGTAAACCCTGTGTAAAGATTAATCCTCTCTTTTGAGTCATGACAGAATTTTGAAGTATTGGCATTTGTGTGAACACAGTTCACGCCTGCAGGCCGTCATGAGATTGCTTCAGTGGGGTGATAGATGAAAAAGAGAAATCAGATTTGCAAATATATTGTCTGTTCGATAAGTGAGCAATAACGGTTTTGTACATGCTGCGAAAAACATAAAGAACTCCAAGGCTTTCACCAATAAGATGAAACGTCGGCTCAAGTGGAGAGTAAAGAATGTGGAATTGATTTCCTTGAGTTTCCTTTGCCTTTTTTTGAAATATTGATTCTTGTCCTTGCATTTGTCTTCCACGCCTTAAATAGGTGGAGGTCATGGAGGGAGCCACCACCACCACCACCACCACCAGCAGCAGCAGCTGCTCCCGGGGGAAATTTAATCACGTACAGTACCAGCTTAGAAATTAAGCTATGTCCTGTTTTTATAAACTGGTGGGAATTTGTTTAATCAGGAATGACACTGGGTTTTAATCAATTTTGGTGAAACTCCTTCATTGCTTATGCTTTTTAACTGATTTTAACTGATAAACACGTGTAGTGACGGTGTATTAGAGCAATGACAAATGAATGTGGGGTGGAATTATTGGATAAAAGTCAAAATAACCTTTATTGATACAGTCCGTTAAAATGATCATTATTCAAACATACTTGATTTTTTTTCAAAAGTTAAAAGGTGTAACACTCAGTCCAGGAGCCTACAGTTGGGCCACTTTCTTGTTCTGTCACAGTTGTTTTAAATGTCACATCCTGGCTCTGACCACTCAAATGTGCACGTTCCTGCAAATTCAGTTACATTTTAATAGTAGATAATTAAACTCCGTTACATGATTCAGTGTCTCCTACCCAGCCAAAAGGCATTCATTGCTTTTTGGCTCAGCTACAGAGATGCTAATCTTCCCTATCGTCTGTATAGTTCCCAGTTCCAACATGGGCTGCAGTGAGCCGTTCCATTGGGTCTGGCCCTGGAACAACATTATCAACAACAACAAAAAATGGCTGAGAAATCAGTGACCTAAATCTGATACCCTACCACATACATCTACCTGCCATCATTTTCCTTTCTGTTCCATTCACGAAATCTTTTGTGTCATAATTAGGATTAGATATCTATTTCAATTTATCGCAATTAATCGTGATTAATTACAATCGTGATTAATCCACAGCAGCCCACTGAATCCGATTTCAATAATTTATCTGCCTGTTTATACAAATGTTAATTCCATCTGTTCCCACCAGATCTGCCTGTCTCTGCGAGACTGGTTGGGAGAAAAAAACAAACAATCTAGCTGTCTCTGTTGTCTTGCAGAAAGCACACAAGGTGATTTCAATTTGATTCTTCATGAATAACAAAACATTAACTTAACACGACACAACACAGACACGGCGTGCAGACTCAACTTAGCCCTGCATGCGAAACACTTTCGACGTGTTTTACTGCCAAGATGTCCTCCTGTATATTTGTCTTTAAAAGCCAGTTCTGGAATAATACTCTGGGTAATGATCTGGGTCCTATTATTAATGCTAACACTATAATTTTATTCAGCTGTACCTTTTTTTCAAGCTGTAGTCGTTGCTCTGCTGCTCGTCTGTGTGATGTGTGTGGCTACTTAACTTACGTATTTTTTACTTTTCTTTTTTCTTTTTTCTTTTTTTGCTTGTTTATATTCTTTCTTTAGCGGGCACCACGCTCATATTTATTGACAATTTCATGCTTTATTTCTATGGTAATCTTGCATTTCTTCTTCGTACCACCATCCTTACCACTCACTCTCTTAGGACTCATCACTATTATGAAGAATAATGCACAAAATAGAGAGGAAATCACGTAGATAATGCAAACACAATACGGAAGACTCGGGAGATGCGTACGAAAGTCGACTGCAATTCTCGACCACCTAGCGTCTGTAATCGTGCTCGTATCTCGAGTATTTACTCGTATCTCAAAGCAAAAATTTGCTCGAAGGCTTGTTCGTATCTCGGAAGACTCGTATGTCGAGACTCTCGTATCTCGAGGTTCCACTGTACATACATTTTGGTATAAATTAACAATCTCACAAGTGAAGATCAGACACGTCATGAAGGTAGATAACATTGAACCTGCAGCTATAACCTGACCACAACCAAACATATTTCCTTTTCTTATACTTCTTATACTTCTGTTTGTCAGCAAAGGCTTTCATTACAAATAACCTTTTTATCTCGGCCGAGTCTCATGTTGAAATAACATCACCAAATTCACCCGCTCACTGCGAGAGCCGCTGATTTGAGAAAGGAGCTCCAAGATAGAAGCAGCAGTTTGTCTGCTCACCCAAGTGCACAGCAGCAGATGATTGTTGACAGCGTGCAGGTAACAACAGCCAGCTGCCACCAGCTTCACAGCATAGGCAGATATGGGAATTTGAAAAGATCTTGTTTATTCATTGCAGGGTTTTTCAAAACAGTAGTAAAACCTGTTTTGATGTACGGTTTGGAAACAGTGGCAGTAAATAAAACTCTCAGACAGAGGAGCCAGACTGGAGGATGCTGACAGGGAGGAGGAAAGGAAAGGCTTTCACAGATGTAGCTAGGAAGGACACAAAGGCTTTTGTAGCAAACGTCTCTCATGTAATGATTTTTGCAGCAAACTATTCAGTCTGTGTTGATGTTTTCAGCAGCCACTGCTGCTCGTATTAAGATTCAAATTACAATGCGATTCTTATTTTCTGTTAATCACCAGATGAAATCCTGACTGATTTAGAAATGTGATTAATGGGAATGACAAAGAGCATGAATCACTTCTTGTTTTGAATCATTTTGTTGGTCAAGAATTACATTTTCAAAGAGATTACAGACAAATACTCTATTACTGTGGATTCCCCTCTGTTTCATGTCAGAATGATGAAAGTTAAAATAATGAAATGTATGAAAGAATTCAATCTTAACAGTTACACTTCTTTTGACATGTCCAAATGAGTGATTTTAAGCGTGTTATCTAATCAGTGAATTGGATTTCCCCTCTAATCTAGAAACCATAAGAAAGTAATTTAATTCTGGGAATCAGGAGAGAAAACTCATAAAATCTAAACGTCTCCATGACCGTGGAGGTCTCATTATCTGGAACCACTTGCTCCTGGTTGTGTTTCCCTTGCCCAGCTGGACAGGAGCTGATTGGTCAGAAAAGGACAGATATTAGATGGCAGGTCCTGTCCCTTAAGCATGACCTGAAGGCTGTGACCAAGCCTGGACCGGTGCTGCTTGGCCAGGTTCATTCTGTATATGTGCACAACGATAGCTTTTTCTTTCTGGAAGCTCTTTCACCACCAAAGAGAACGATGTCAATGAGCCACGTATTTTGGGAAATCATGCAGTAAATTGAGAATATGAGCTTACCTCCGTGAGCACGGCTGGCTCAGCTACCGAGCTCCACAGCCAGGGCTGAGGTTTTCCATCCAGGTCTAGATGGGAAAAGATCAGCCAGGTTTGAAGTTTCTCCCCCTGAGTTCTTTCCTCTGAGGAAAACAATCAACCCCTTATTTTGGACCTCCTATTATCAGAAAGTTTGATTTTACGTCATCCAACCAGCAGAGGTGGAAAAAGTACTACAAAGATGTAATTAAGTAAAATTATCTTTACTTTCTTTAAATTCTACTCAAGTAAAAGTACCATCTAAAAAATGTACTTGAGTAAAAGTAACTAATTACTTTACCTTGTTATTTACTTAGTGATTTACTTACTTAAATCTTTCACTAAGATTAGAGACCAACTGCAATTAAAGTCGTGCTTTGCTCTGGTACTGCTACACTTCACTGAAACATCAGCTATCGGGGTGGATGCTAAGCTAAGCGAAAATAATTGATATGGCAGAGATGATGATCCTAAAGCGGTTTTGAAAACAGAAAGTTGTTAATTGTGACAATTCACAAAAGGCATCTTCATAATTATGAGAAGAACAAAGCCTCTCAACAGAGATAACTATAATAATAATGTATCATTTTGACGACTGCTTTTCTCTGTTCCACCGTTGTGTTCCTGCGAAAAGAAATAAACATTTATCTAATGATAACGATGACAAGAGCAGATGAAAATTTGGAGTTGAGCTTGTCACATTAACTCTGAGTCTGTCCTTTATTAGAATGACAACTCTTTAGACATTCAACGGGAATTAACACTTCTTTCACGTTTCTGCTCTTTCCTTGGGCTGATCAAGCAGTATGTTCACCGCTGACAGGAGACTGATTTGAACTAAATCAGTTCATTTTTTTATAATTTTTAAGTTTAATGATTCTCATGAAAAACATTATATTTTCCTTCTTTTACCACGGCAGCATTCTCCTCCTACCGAAATCTGTAAAAGTAACAGGGTACGTTTCGCCACCAGGGGACGTACTCATTACCTGTGATTGGCTTACACTGACATTTGATCATCTACTTATTTGAATTGTCATAATCACTTCATAACATGAGTGGTAACTTTAGTCTGCACGGAAGGAGCATTTACATAAAACGAACCAAGCTACCCATCACTGGTAACAGGTGCTCAGAAGAAAAATCGTAAGTGGCTACATGATCAGTGGCTCCCCCTACAGTCTGTCCTGGAGGATAAAATTGTTGCAAAGCAAAGAAAAAAGTGACATGAGTTGTGAGCAAAAAAGAAAAAAGTGACATGAGTTGTGAGCATCTCACTGGGGTCGGATAGAACCACTGACTGCTTTATGTAGCAAAAGTAATGTATGGATAATTACATGCGGATTGTTGGACATATGTGTCTGTGTAGTTCATTCTCTGGCTTCACTTTTGACGTTTCTTGAATCCTATTAATGAGTGATGTACTGCTGTCAGAGTGCAATTAACTTCTGCTACAAAGTGTGTTTTCTTTCATGTTGATGCAAAAGAGACTCTTTGAAGAAGATGAGGAGTTGCTCACCAGCACAGTCCGGTTGCCATGGCAGGGCTGACGCACAAACATGACCATATATACGCATCCTCCACAAACACACGCACGCACAAACACACAGCTGTTGCTATTTCCAGCCCAACAAGAATGATGTGAGGGTTCATTTTTACCAGTGTAACCCAGGGAGCAGATGGAGAATGGAGACAGGAGGTTGACAGGGGTGGAAGGACGGAGACAGGAGCAGGGATCGATAGGTGAGCTGAGCAAATGAAGGGAAGAAAGTATGAGGTGTCAGGAGGCAGCGTCAGAGGGCGAGACTTGTAACTCGTCGCTGACCTTTGCCCCTTGAGTGCTTTTTGATCTGTCTTCCTGTATATAAAACATGCAGAATGGGGTAAACTTCTGCCGTGGGACTGAAATTATTATTTTTTTAATAAAACCATAAACGCACTGTTATTTTCATGTTACTGAGCATCGCAGAGTGTGACAGAAATAAAGTGACACTTTGGCAATCTCCACACTGTTGGCTACACTGTTGTAGGTAAAGCTCGTCCTGACAGCTGAGCCACTCGACAAATACCACTTTGGATTTCTTGTGAAATGAGTGGGATCTATTCTAAGATCTGCAAGGGTTTGCTGCTCAGACATCAATTAGTTTGAAAATAGCAGCAAGTCACGGAGATTATTACCAGGAAGAATCAGAGAGGAGAGACGGACACCTGCGCCTCACTGTTTATGAACGCACATCTCAGGACCTGTCACAGAAGCAACATGTGACTCTGTCTGGAGTGAGAAAAATAATAATGTACACATATATATATGCTGCTGCTACTTGTCTATCTACAACAGAATACTGAAAAATGTGTCATTTAGGAATGTTGATTTATCTTGATTAATGATTAATCCGGATTAATCCCTGTGATTAATTAAATTTAAATAATAGTTGTGTCGGACGCAACAGAGCTTCAGCAGGCTTACATCTGGGGTAAGGTGAGTGCAATGATGCACCTACAAGTAAAGGACCAAGTTGTTATTATATGTAGAGTATGTGGAAGCACAATAGAAGAAGAAACGGTTTTCCTGAAACAAAGACAAGCTGTCATGTCTGTCTGTCTGTCTCTCCTAGGCTCGTTTGTGTCATGACACTCACCTGTGTCCTGTGCCTCTCTGGTGATTAGTCTTACTGGTCTCACCTGCTGCCCTGGTTATATATACACCTCTCTGCGTCACTCACTCTTTGTTGGGTTGTTGTTGTTGTGGTTGCTGTGCTTTTCAATTGAAGCTGTGGGTTTTGGGTTTTTTTTCTTGTATTCTTCCTGTTGTGTTTGTCCTTGTATGTTCTCCCTAAGTCACTAACTCAGTTCAGTTTTGTTGGATTTTCTTGTCTTTTTCTTTTTATTCTTTGACTGTTCTGAGTATTTTTTTAACATTGTCATTAAAGAAACTGAGCTGACCACAGTCACCTAAGTGCTGCATTTGGGCCTAGTCTGTCGTTTTCAATTGTGTAAAAACACACAATTTGAAAACAGTCATTGTCATAATGTCTCTGTTTCACCTGGATCACTGACACACACGTCTTCCCTGATATGTAAGCAGTAGCAGCAGTAGTAGCAGCAGCAGCAGCAGCAGCAGCAGTAGTAGCAGTAGTAGCAGTAGCAGTTGTTGGTTTTGTAGGAGGAAGTTTGCCCTCTTCAGTTCTCCCAGACCTTTCCGTACTGTTTCTCTCTCATCCAATGAAAATTATGATTTAAAAACTGCTCTGAATCTTGCTTTACTTCTCTCAGAAATTGAATAGGTTTCCATGACAACCACGCTGCCGTTTGTTTGCTGTCCAAAGCTAGATAATGCAGACAGAGTTGGGAATGAAACCTTTATTCTCTTGTGATGGCGATGTCTTTGACTGGACTGTCAAAATTGAGTTCTTGAATGTATCACTTTCTGTGACTTACTGCAACAGTAATCATCTTACTGTTGCAGTTGTTGTTCATATAAATTATCTTTATTTATCTGTACATGACTTATAGTAACATACAAATTATCCCATGACAAGGTCAATCTTACTGTTGCAGTTGTTGTTCATATAAATTATCTTTATATATCTGTACATGACTTATAGTAACATACAAATTATCCCATGACAAGTTTATCTTTTGAAGTCGCCCTTGTGTCTACCTGCCAGTGAAACATACTGGAATGGTCTGGGTTTGAGTCGGAGCTTTTCAATCACATGAAGAGGATTTCTTAACTAAACCTTACTAATAGAAACTAAGGTGAATTTAAATGTACTTTACATACAAGCTACTGTATTTAAAGTACAGAAAGCCCATCAGTTGCCACTGAGCATCTAACTGGTGATCTTTAATCCTGTAAGAGGCCAAAATACGTGCCTGGAGGGCTCTGCTAAAAATCAATGATTTTTGCATGAAAGAGTGATTCATCTATACAAACACCTCCAGCACAGATAACTGGTGAAGTGTGTCTGTGTAACGAGCACAAAGCTGTGCAGTACAAGAGCGGGTCCAAAGGTGGAATGCATCACATAATTGAGCAAAAAGAGTAATCAGGCTGAAAAATGTCTCTCCCCACCCATCCCGGTGTCCATAAGTTACCATGACAACCAGAGAGCAAAAAAGGAATTCCCTTGTGGAGCTTGGTCTCCCCTTTGTTGGAAAGATGCCCCAGCTGTTCCTCTGGTCTACAATAATCAGACACCAGTGTGTGTTTAAACACAAGTCTAAACACAAGAGACAAGTTCTCGTTACTGCTACATTCAAATGAAATAAAGGTGGAACTATATGGAGACAAAGGACATTTAGACATTTAAAAATTACAAATTGAGTTCATCTTCAGTCTCAGTGATGAAACACTCAATCAGGTCATTCCATTCTGTCGACACGTTTGCACCTGTTGAGGGAGGATTAATGTTGGAGCCCACTTCACATCTCTGATCCACCTTTAATAAGCACTACTTGTTATAAAGAGCTGCTTGACTTCTAGGATGGCAGTAATAAATCCAGTTCTAACAGCCTCCCGTGACTCGTCTAGCTCTATTTCTGCTTCCGCAACTATAGTTTCTGCTCCTCTTCTGTGTATAACCTCATCACTACTACAGTACCTGCACCTACCCTTCCTCCACACATCCCACAGGCTAAATCATCTACTCCTCTTCTCCTGCTCTGATTCAAGTGGGCTTTGGCTGATGAGCGAGGGGTGCGCAGGGCATCATTTACCACACACGTGCTGCTGGACAGCAGGAGACGAATGGTGTGGGCTTCAGTAGCCATCCCTGAGCGTCCGACTCCCTGGTGATACAGACTGTACAAACCATTTGACACGATTCCATGTGTTCTATAAAACAGCAGAAGCGGAAGTTAAGAAAGATGTCGAATTCTAAAGAAAAAGATGCCACCATTGCTGAGAAATGTCAGCATTGAATCACAAAAATCTTCTACTGCAGTGGTTCTCAAACTGTGGTATGCGTACCACCAGTGGTACGCGGGGAAAATTCATATTTTAACCTTTTTTATTTTCAATTGAATAAATCTTAAACATACCATGTACAATTAATACAACATTTAGAAAAAATGTGTAGCTACTTGTGAGATTATGAAATAAGGGGAATTCTAATGTTGGTCATCATGGTGGTACTCAGAGAGCTCAATGTTTTCTCAGGTGGTACAGAGTAGAAAAGCCCCCGCTATGTATGTTCCATTTGACAGTTGTCTCGGTCAGTGAATACCTGGATGGTATTTGAGCTTGCAGTGCTGAGGCGGGATGAGAACACTTTCCCGCAGGGTGTTTAAATGCCAACATGTGTATCGACTCTGTATTAGAGATAAACCAGATAAGATAACGTTATTGTCATTGCACTGTTTTATAAATACAACATTTCAACATATGTTGAGGTGGAAGAGCAGAAGACATTATTCTTCGTGTATATCCAACAGTGATCTCTGGTGTAGATTTGCATAATTGCCAATTTTGTTTTAAATTTAATAGCGGAAATGAAAATATCAGAATTTCGAAAAATCAGATTTTGTCATTTCAAATATTATATAATACTTGACTGTCTTAATGACTATTTCTGTGTCAATAAATACAACCGAATGTTCACCCGAAGGCTGAATTTCATACGATACATTGTGAATTGAATCACTTCTTCCTGTTTACAGAGGACTGAGAGCTTATTGTGAGGTTCTGATTTAAATTCCACTGTTCATGTGTTGTCTGTAACACAAAACACACACACACACAGAGACACAGGAATACAGGAGGTGACATTTCAATATTGATTCACACCCAGAGCACTGAGATGAAGAAGCGTTGCCAGAGAAGAGCAGGGAAATTCATCAAGGACAGCATGTGATGAATGAGAGTGACAAATATTGTGACATAAATGTTAAAAGTCACGTGTGACGCTGAGACACACAGTCCACGCTGCGACCAGAAGACGGAGTGATCCACGTTATTATCTCCTCTTCCAGCTCAAAGGAAGGACCAGCTAAATGTCACATCCGCTCGGTCCATGTGCGCCGGCCAGTGTGCTGACAGCTCAGCGCTGCCACAGGCGCTGCACTGGTACTCATTTATAAAGTATCCATATCAGCAGTGGCGCACAATAGCAGCTGTCATATTTTCACCTGAACGCCTCGCCTCCAGCAGACAATGGGCACATAAACGTTTCACAGGTGAGGATGCGTCTCCCCTCAAATGTGCAGCGGGAGATAAAAGTGTAACGCCAACCTTTTCTCATCAAACTAAAAGGCTCCTTTACTGCCACCCTTGCTATTTTAAAATCTCTCACTTTGGCTGGAAACAGATTGTTGAGCCGCTCGTGTGAAATTTTTGGTAACTTTCACCACAGTGTGGCAGCGAGATAGGAGATTTTTCCATTGCACGTTAGCAACACGATTAATGGGTTTGACTGATATTACTAATATATCTACACGGTGTGTATAACTGGCAGAATTTGTCATGCTAATTTCGTCTGAATTACAGGCAGACGACATTAAAACCGCAGGAGGGAGGGCAGGAAAGGAGCTGACAGTTATTGAGGGATTATGCGTCATCCTTGACATTTGCAGAACATTCTTATCCAGCTGAATTCGTTATCAGCCGAATTATTCCCTTTTTAAACACCTAATCAGCAAACCGTGGATTAGCCTCTGCCCCTGGAAAATGTATTTCCTGCTAAGGCTTCCAAAGGAAGCATGGTGCGAACAGTGTGACTAGGGAATGTATCACAGGTTTCTAAATAAAATCACACTTAGTGGGAATGATATGATCAACGTCTAATGATAATAATAATAAAAGTGTGTTTTTAGGCATCTACAGCCAAACCCTCCAGTCCGTCATGTACGGCACTTTTCAACAAATTCTGCACTGAAATTAATTGGAGGGCATCAAACCCCCGGCTTTCTTCAGCCTGTTTAGTATTCTGTCTATTACATGTTACTCAGACAAGTTGCTCTGTGACTGACCTTTAACTGGTGAGAGAATTAAGTCGTCAACCAGGCCTATTTATATGGAGAACAGCACGTTATTAATATGTTAATACCTGCCAATGGCTCCATGCTTCACATTCAAGAAAGAAACAAATTGACCTTTTATGTTAACCTCCATACAAACCAGACTGGCCCACGGAAGACCGGTGCTTAATGTCAGTTGTATTTAACACAGGTTAGCACAAAAGCATGAATAAGTATGTTAGTATTGTACGCAAAAACATTTTTTGGTGACATGTATTTGCGGTTATATTACTGCTAATTTAATTTATGGCAGAAATGAACACATTTTAAACTGTTTTTTTGGAGCAGGATTTCTTAAACAACAGACAATGCTAATAAATAAAGTTCAACTTTTAGAATGTATTTTCTTACTTTTATTCACTATTGAATAATTATTACATTTGTTGCGGCTGTTACATGAGCTGCATTCATGTGTCATCGGGCTATTGAGAATCCGGCGACAACACCAGTTTACATGTTGTACCATTCAGCACGATATACAGTATATTGTTGTATGTTTATGCTTAAGTTGGTGACACTGTGCACAAATAATGTCATGGCTACATTACAAACAAACAAACATTAAACTCATTTTTATTATGTCAAATTAATAAACTCAACGAATCAAATTAATAAAAATGAAAAACAAATAAAGCTCTGTTGATTGCGCATAAATTGCGCAGATGTTAAATTAAAAAGCCTGACACACCAATAAACATGTTGAGCAGTTTTATTATAGCAGACTACAGCAGAGTATTTCTGGAATCTTATTCCACTTTAGTGCTGTATTTCTGCAGAGCCCAGTTTTAAATGAAACATCAAAATAAAAAATAAAAAAATCTTTAAAAGTTCATGTCACAGCATGAGCAGACCTTCAAGGACCTGTAGTGGCTCCTCCAGGCCAGCGTGGACAAAGGGCGGGTGAATGGCTGGGCTGGGTCTATTGTTATGGCAATGTCCTGTATGTAAATCACCGTCACATTCTCCACTCTCTGTGGAAGTGTTTGGAAACAGGGTTGAATAACTTCAGCTCCTGCATTCAGGAGCAAACCACTGAATAAAACTCCTGAAAAGAATCGTGTTACTGTACCTGGATAGACAGCTGCAAGGTTCTGATTAATTTTATTTCACTTTTATTTCACTATTTTGCACAAAATACATATGAGACAAACTGTGCAGTTAAATGTATATGCAGTGTAGGGTGAGGTACTGTGTCTACATTTTTTTAAATTAAAAAGTACATCTGTTAAAATAAAATAAGAAAATGACAGAATGTATATCAGAAATCAGTAGTATCAAAAGTGTAGTATTCAACGATGTATGTAAGAAAATGTATAGACATCTATAATAATAATAATAATATAATCTTGGGAAAATGGGAATTAAACTTAGAGATATAGAAAGGCAAATATTGTGGTTGATAGAAAAGTGAGAGACAGTATGAAGTCACCATGTTGTCCTCTACAATTGGACTTGATGTGTTATTAAATTGTATAAAAACCTAGCACAGATTCATCAATGTCCAGTGGTCACCAATGGACGTCAGTGGTCCGGGGACAGTCATTCACTTATAAGAATCCCCTCAGTGGTTTCTGATTCAGGAGGCCCATTAATTATCTGCAGTTTGACAGTGTTTACTTCTAGGACAATGGTGACCCCTGAACCACTGTGATTTATAGCTTTGCGGATGCTGTGGGACTTTGGATGGACACAGGCGCAGTGCGTCAGTACGGTCTCATAATGGAGAAACACATGCAGAGAGTAAGAGTGATGCTCGGAGGAAACACTCCAATTAATCTCTGTCTCTCTGCTGAATCCACACAGTTCATTTCGATGTCTCTGAACTGCAAGACTCTCAGAAATGTGGATGATTCATTTGATCCACAAATGGATTTAATGAAAGGTAGTAGGATTTTTTTTAAAGAACTATGTCTTGGAGAACAATGATTTTTCACAGCATCTACAAAAGTTGTTAGAGGTAAGAAGTTAAATGTTAAGGCTAGGCTAAAGCAGTAGATGGATCTGGGCTGTTGTGCAGTGCTAAAAAACCAAAAATATATCTGGAGTTACACTAAAATATTGGTACAATAACTTTTACACAGATAAGGGAATATTTAGCTGCTGGTAGGCGTTTCCAAAATAATCTTTTGAAGCAAAGGAACTCACTAGAGTGAATTGAAACTAGATATTTGAACAGCAGCAGGATTTTTTTTTATGATCTCATCGGCTCAGGTTTCCTGACGTTCCTGACATGTCTGTGTCACAGCCGTTTGGTCGGATGAACTGAATGAAGGAATGAAAATTTGTTCAATTATTGCGCCCTTGACGTCTGTCAACATCAGCAGCCCACTTACCCCATCTCTTTGCCATGGGTAAATGTCTGCCAGGTTATGGGAGGATGAGGGAGTTCATTTTAGTTCCAGTTCTGTCGGCCAAATTCAGGTGGCTGTAATAATGAGGGGGTGAGGAACATTTCACTGGACATTACTATCTCTGGAAATAGGCTGAGCTGTGTCTCAACCAGAAACTTTTAATGATCCCACATCTCACACTTGGCTTTTCCTTTTGATTTTGAAAACTCTCCTATAAAATCACTATGAAGCACATCTCCAACATTTGTCGGAACAAGAAAGTTACACAAACGTACTGCATCACCTAAAATGTCTTTTGACATGTCTCACACCAACCAAGGCACTATAAAGAGTTTGTTTTTGTCCAAGTAGTAGTCCATTTGTGTTGAAGAGCAGTAATAAACAAACCAAAAGAACTGCTGTGAAGAAACAATGGACAGACTCAGACTGAAGGTGATTCGTTCTCCTCGGGCTTCTAATGATTTCCCATGTGAACCTTGAAAAAATGTGGAGTTTGAACAGCGTTCTCTCTGAGACAATTTCATTAAGCCATAGTGGTTATTGTGAACACTCATATTTAACAAAACCAAGAGGTGAAAAAAAGTTTTCAGATATTTTTAATGAAGTATTCATCGACCTTCAGGAATGTTCTAAAACCAGGGAACTCATTCAGCCATGGTTTTACACAGATATTAAGACAAAATGTGGTAGATTAGATACAAAAAAAATATTAACCAGAGTCTCTTAATTTAAGTCTGTAGAAATGGATGTCATGATCAGAAGTGGGATCTTTACTGGGATTCGTTGATGACAGAGATGCTCCCAAATACGTGCACCAACACAGGACAATATAAACATTGAAGAGTTGGTAGATTGGTTCGTCCACCAGCCTTGTTAGCATCAGTGTTTCTGAATAGTTCTAGAAAAGTTATTGCTGTTGTCTTCAGTGCAATGCCTGCTGGGAAGTCCTAGGCTTCTGACATTGCAAAAAAAATGAGCAGGGATTGGGTCCAGTCCCCTTGTGACCATGGGAGGATTAGGCGACATACATTATTTGATTATTAACATTTTATGTGACAAATACTCTAATCACTGTGGGCAAAATCACTTACTCGAAACAAAGCTCATGTTAAAGCACCTCAGTGAACAAATCCTTCAAATGAAGCTCCATAATCAACGTCTGCACTGACGGGCTAATGGAAACCTGTCACGGTCCAACGATTGGACAGAACGTGTAGCGTTTAAACGCAACTTTGTCTGAGACTCGATTATCTCATCCGTGCCTTTACCTCCGTGTTTGGCCAGAGTCGAAGGTGTCTACAGGACGGTCTGAGAAAAGTCAGTTAATTTCCCAAATGACCTTCCAAATGGAGTAGAATTCCCCCCCGAGACGGACGCTGCCTCTTTAAATGCTATTGGTTCTTCGCACCGAGATCTGTTTAAGCTGTCAGCACAGACGGGTGCTGACATGGAGAGGGGTGGGAGAGAAGAGCGGAAGAAGAGCGGAAGTAGTATTTGCACCTCCAAACAAAACTCAACTAAAGACTTAGGTGGGAGTCAGATCCTGTGCATTCTGCCCATGTGGTGGATTGATGACCTGCAGAGGGCAGCATGATGGAACTGGAATGGGATTGAATCCATCCTCTTAAACAAAACCTAAATGACAGGAAGCAAAGGTCAAGGACTAATAGATAAACGACACTTGTCTACAGCGGGTCAATGATTTTTCTGCTGCATCACGGCAGAAACTCTCGCGTTCTGCGGGGGCATAAAAGACCCCTGCTGTCTGATGGCGTGAACAACCAAATGTGACAGAGGAGCGTAAGAAACTAGGCCGCTCGTGATAAAGTTTTCATGTTCCTCTCATGATGCACACAGATCTTCCTTGGTGGCAGAATGAATTATTTAGTTCGTTTAATTTAAGCGTCTAATTATGTCAGTCACCGTCTATCGACTATCGATGACTTTTGACCTACAGAGGTCAAAGGTGAGTCTCTTCAAAACAGGGAAAAGAACTGAGAGAGCACACAGTTTTTCCTCAGTGACAGTATGTATCATAAAGTCACAACTTACAAACCTACAGAATGTATACAACCGAAATGATGAATTAATGATCATGCAAAAAAACATAATTATTAATAATTTTAAAATAAAGAGAACTCAGCACTCGGAGCTGTGCCTTGGTGAGACTTCAGCAGCTTTTTTAGTGTTTTCTCAGTTCATAGAGTGCATTTGTGATGCACTCACAAAACAAATTGACAAAGTAATCAGCCGCCAGTGAACCTGGTGCTCTGCAATACCCCGAGAATTATAATTTGGCAATTTGCATGATTAATTCAAGCCTGATTGGCAAATGATGAGCAGCGCTAAGTGGTTGAGTCACCGACATGTTTCTCTGTCAAAACATTTCACAGGTTGTACACAGGTTTACAATACTTTTGAAGTGTTTCGAGCTTGTTTTATTAAATTGATCTGCACAACCTGTTCCTGCAGAGGTCAATCACACAGCAAATAAGTGTTTTTCTTCAAAATAAGGCCAGGAATTAGGGTTAATATGTAAAATATGATTGATTGTTTTTTATTTATTTATCTTAAACCTAATCACTAGCTGTCTGCAAATCCAGTCTGGAATAAAATGTCACTCATTTTCATTATTATGTATTTATTTCACACTTACGGCCGTCGTTTCCCACTTTCCTTCCACGGTGTCTGACGTCCTCCAGGTGGCACCGGCTGCCTTCTCATCACTGTGTAAACATTGGATGTGACACAGAGTGGAACGTGCCATTCCCCGAGCTCTCATCGCTCCATCACTTTCTGGATAAATAATTCACAACTGATCACATTCCAGTTGTGTAATTATCAGTGTCCGACACAACACCTCCGCAGTTTCTTAGCAACTGTGATGCACACATTTTCAGCTTCCAGGACGGCAGCATCATTTCCATCCTGATTGAAGCGGACTCGATGCTGGTGGAAATTCTGAAATAATGCCACGGGAATTGTCCTAAATATAACTATATCTTGCCATGAAAGCCTTTTTTTAAATAGTCACCCCTGAGCTACTATTATAACAAACTCTCATCTTCTCCCCCGCTCTCCCATTTTTAAGCACCTCATCAGGGGGTGAAGACAAAAAAAGACAGGATGAAAAGCTACACGGACACTGACCGAGGGCATTAAAAACCACCGGACATTATTAGTCCATTATTCATCCCGACTTTAGAGGCGGCCTGAGCAGAACATGTCAGCCTGGGTGGCAGACAAATACCGCAGGCAGAAGGAGTCACACTCGCTCTTTGTCAGAGCTGGTGCCTCAGATGGCTGCGTGGACGACAGCCAAAATAACCAGGAGGGAGTTTGGAGAGTAAAGAAAGAGACATGTAGGGTTTGTTTGAGATGGTCTCAGATCACAGAGGAGGCACTGGGAGAAATGTCTTTTTTTTTTTTTTCTGACTGGTTTCACACAGTTTCAGGACCAAAGTTTGCAAATTAGACAGTATCTATGACTTCGTGATCATTTCATGGGTCCATCTGGCATTAAATTAATATCAATGTATTTGTCTGATGGTCAGTGATAAACTTAAATAGAGAATTAGCAGATGTTTGTTTCACAGCATTTAAGCAGTATTTGTTGATCATTATTTAAAATATATGGTATAAATTGTCACAAAAAATCCCGTTTCGTTCTGGACATTAGGGTCAAAATGACCTCAAGGACAAAACAAGGATAAAAAAAATGATAAATAATCGTATTATAACAAATAACTGGCCAAAGTTTAATGTTTGTGTAAACACAATCACTGTTTCACACTTTAATGTGAGTCCATTGACTGAGATATATTTAAATGGGAGCTGAAAAACGCAAAGATACTCAAAAAAAAAAAAAAGCTGCTCACATCAACAGACTGGATATTAAAGCTAAAGCTGCAGTTTTCTTATCAATGAACAATGTTTTCGCTTACACTCAGATTGAAAACATTTAGTCAGATGTATGTGTGTATATGTTTGACGATTCCTCTCTTCCTGGTTAAATTGCTTTTTTTACCACTTGGTTGTAAACCTGTCTGGGATAATGAACATTTTCTGCACTGGCAGTCTTCTTTTGACATTATTTTGTGCAGCTGTTGACAATGATAGGGGGAAAAAAGATGCAGCATCAATAGCCTTCCAGGGTCAATTCATTAAGGATTAATTAGGAAGGACAGATTACTTATGTTTGAAAGCAGCTTAACAGCCACTCTGGGTCAGCTTCAGTGTGACTGTGATCTAAGAGACGACCTTCAGTATTTCTGCACTGCCTGACAACAGCTCTAATCAGTTTCTGCTATTGTTAACAATAGCCTGTATTTTAACCAGATTTTTGTGGGGTTACCGTTCCACAGTGCCGTACACCTCCAGTATTAACCTGAGGCTACTGGAGCTCTTAGCCTGAGGTGAAGAAACACTATTGTTAACTCAGTGCTGGCATGTACCAAAGAAGGTTTAGCCTTCAGTTTACCCCCGAGCTAAATTCACTAAACAGTGTAGGTTCTGTTTAGAAATCTTAGTCTGTTATTCTAGAGTAGGAGCATTAGCTTCATAGGGTCAAATACGTAAAGACGTTAAATTTCTACCAAAGAAAAAAATATATACATATATATTATAGTAAAGATCATTATAGAAAAGCAAAATCGGATGTATTCAGCTACTTTTTGGGACTTTATACTTAATACTGTATCTTGTTGATCAGTGTGTGAACGTATAACATTTTCATGTCAAAAAAATTGTAATTGTCCAGACATACTGGAATTCTTATGAGAAATTGTGATGACTTAAGTGACATGTAGTTAAATAGTAACCCCATGTAGCAGCTGAAATAAAAAAAAAAACATCCATCTGACTGTTCAACCATAAACGTTAATGTTCTCACTTCACTTCTTTTGCTTCCATGACCTACAGAACCGGAGACAGGAAGAAGATTCGAGCCTGTGATTTATAAAATAAGCATGATTTCAGCAACAGGAAACGCAGTGCAGTGTGTCTGCGTGTTGTTTCCTACGCTGACGTTGGCTAAATGTCAGTGGATCCACTTTCTGATGAAATGTCACGACCAGCTGGTTTCATCGACTGGTCTATAGTTCCCACTGTACGAGTTAACACTGTCAAGTAATGATTGGTCCTTCACAGAGACACTGCTGACGCACTCAGTCAGTCCACGCACTTTAATGGAAACCTGTTGGAGACTTGGCTTCCTGTAGAGAAGGAATCTAAGCAGTAAAATGCAGTTCAGTTGCAGCGTTGAGTTGTGTGTGTGTGTCTGTGTGTGTGTGTGTGTGTGACTTAATTTCAACATTTACCACATAAAGTTAAAAAAAAGATCATTTTAATGATTTAAACACATTTATTGATATAATTATTTTGCCACAGTGCACAGATGTTGCAGATGGCAAAATAATTTTGTTTTGACTTTTTTTTCTTTTCCATAGTTGTCGGTTTATGATTAGCCATAAATAAAAAATGAAAATAAAATAACAAGTTCACAGCTTCTCAGCAGGTCTGAATGTTCACTGTCACCTTCTCTCCAACCATTCGTCTGTCACACAGGTTGTTTTTTTTTTTTACATTTAATTAACATTTTGAATCAAGTAGTCATTTTTCAGCAGAGCGTTGTCAGCTGTCAATAACTACTGAGTCAGGAAAATAATAAATATACTCGTCTGACCGGTAGGATGTGCAAGATGGTACAACATGCCATACAAATTGATTAACCGTCCTGCTGATGCCTGACAACACAGACTGTTCACTTACAGACTGTAAGTGTAATGAGATCAAGAAGGTTTCCCCTGAACTCCATGAATCTCTGAAAAACATCGCACCTGAAAAGGCAACGCGTGTTTTATTTTTCTTTACGCACAGACCTCAGCGGGCGAGGTGTAAATAAGACTCAAGGTTAATAGTCTAGAAACATCTGTGGTGTCAAGTGGAGCCAATCTGATGCAAGATCGCTCTTCCACTTACAGGCAGAGACACACGGAGCAAATATTTGGAATTAAACGTTTTGTTGGCGTTAAAGGTGAAGTATGGTTTCGGTTTTAATTTCACAAACTACCGAAGAATAATTCTACTAATTCTACTAGTGAAAAGTTGAACCTCTCTAACACGATGATGAAAGTCCCGATTTGAACTAGGTTCAGGTTCAGTTGTAATTGGCCGCCGAGCCAGTCTGTCAAGCCGAACTGAACTCTGAAGTTCTCACCGTGTGATGCTTAGAAAGTTGCTGAGGTCAGAGACCTTAAAATAAAATTTGTTCGACACCTCGTGATCCAATGTTCCTGTGGTGTTAGATTAGTGCTAGAAACACCATTTGAAGCTGCCCATGACGTGTTGAGACAAGAACAGATGAGACCCAGCAAGAGGGGCCACAGGAGTCAGTGGTAGTGCCTTAATAAACTCCCATCTGTTGTCCCAGACTCTGGTCCTGGAGTCCACCTTGTTAAAACGTCCACCTGAGCCCAGCGAAGAGCTGTCGTAGAGACTTAACCCGGGATCGTTCAGCATTTTATCACAGTACCATGGCGTGATACATTTGGGCATGAGTTTTTAAACAGGGCTGGTGGTTTATTAGCTACATGCTACATTAGCTTTAGAGCCATTTTTAAATGAGTTCACATTTAAAAACCACAGAGTGAATGTATAATGCAATAGTTAATGTTCCAATGGGCTTTTTTTATCCAGGTAATAAAAATGAATTTAAATCAATGTAATGCAACATGGTCGGACAGAATAAGATATCTTTCTTTGTCCTTGTTAGTTCATGTCCTCAATTATACCACATGAATTGTTTTTTCTTCTTCTTTTTGCTGACTAATTGCTTGAACAGGTTAACAATAGGGTTTTTTTTTCCCTACTACAATGAACTGTTCTTCAACAATTCCCCTGAAGGTCACAGTGGTTTGAAGAACTACAGGAATGTTTTTATACCACATACAGACGAGGTCTGTACCCAGTAACCATAGAGAGAGTCTGAACGGCTGATTCTTTCTTCCAACAAAGCTTTATGAAAAAAAAAGAAGTTCCCTGTATGTCAGACTGATGGACTCACCTTGAGTAGGAACAAGTTTTTTTTTTTTTTTTTGGGGGGGGGGGGTTATTCTTGTGGTTTAATCAAACCTCCATATACCTTTATTTAAATTAATTAAAGGTAAAACAATGAAGTATTTCCTTTGTTGTCCTGTGATTGTTAACCCAGCTTTTTACCCCAAACACAGGAAATCTGTCTTTAACAAAACTACAACACAGAGCTGTGGTTAGTACAGCACAGTCAGTTCCCTCACTAAGGCCAAATAATCCCACACACTTTTCTACTTGGCTCTAGATAGAAAAGTATTAAGTAAAACAAAAAACACTGTCAGGATAACCCGTGTTAAACTTTTAGTAAACTTATTAAAAAACAACAAAAATATATCTCTATATGCAAAACAAAAAAAGGTAATCTGGATCACTAGCAAAAATTAGTTGTTTGGATCTTTAAATCTGAATCAGACTGTAACCACGGGTGTCACGGTGTCACAGGAAGCAGCTAATTAGGGTCAAACCCCTAAACACCACCTTGTGATTACAAAGAAGATGACATAAGAGGATCACAGCAGATTTAATTAAGAGTGCTGAATAACCTGACGACTTGTTATGTTTCTCTCCACTGTTGTGATCCATACATTTCTGCAGAGAATAAAATAAAAAAAAGAATCCTTCTGATCTTCTTTGAGGAAGGAGCGGGTGATGCAACAGAAATATCCATAATTGCCTGCATATCAAAGTGCCTCTAATGCACCTGCCTCATAGAATAACCTGTGATGTGTCGTACTCTTTGAAACGAGCCCTCCTTTCTTCCCCATTTGGAACATTTGAAATAAAAATAAATGGGTTTGTGACAAAAGACCTGCTGAAGAGTTTACTCCAACTGAGCTGCTGCCCTGAAACTGACAGAGCGTTTTCAAACAGGGATTAAAAACACAATTTTCATTTTAATAAAACAGGTGCTTATTGGAGAACATTGGACTCATGAGAACAATGCAGAAAAAAATGTTTAATATTTTTTCACAGTCATTACAGCAAGACGTTATCTGTAACGGCTGCCTTTAGAGCATACATGGGCAAACTAAGGCCCGGGGGCCTGATGCAACCCATTCAGTTTCTTAATCCGGCCTGCCAAACATTTCCAAATTGTATAATTTATTTATATTATCATTATACCTCTGCCTTTTCCCTGCAATCCCTACATTTCCCCAATAGATGGCATAGAAAAATGATAAAAGCATTTTAGCGTTTTGGCCTTTATGAATGACTTTTACATGTCATTTATCTGAGTTTACATAAATACTCCATCTATCTGCTCCTGACTCGGCCCCCCTGTTCAATTTTGGGACAATTGTGGCCCACTAGAGTGTGAACATTACAAAAAGTAAATATGCGAGAGAATTTATTTTGCAGAACTATTATATATACGTGTATATGTATATATATAAATACATATATATGAATGCATTATCTTTTTAAATGAACGTATGTACTCAAAACTCAAAAATCCCAGGTATTACAATACAATGGCTGAAGTAGAGCAGTACATCAATGAATATTAGTGAAGTTCGTACTCTAAGGCTAAGCTGAAATGCAATTTTCTGATATCTGCTGGTACCCAGAGTAGTCGTAGTAATATATCACAAAGCTGAGAGCTCAACCAGTGACAGATAATCATGAACCATTTGTTGCATGAACCTGTCTGACTTTATTCCATACACTGTTGGTAATAAGGAGGGAATCACTTCTCATGACGTGACAGTGGATTCCTCCACCGCTGTCAAACATTAAAAGCAAAAAAAAAAACAGTCCTCAGGAAAGAGAATATTCTCACAGTTTTCAGCAGAAAGACTGAGAGAGGATGTGGTGGTTACCATAGCAATTGTTCACACTGTCACATGGTTACCTAGAAACTAGTGCTGTGATGCTGTTCATTTTATCTTTATTTTTCTGTTTGGCAGGTTTCCAACTGTCGGTGACAAAGAACAATGCGGTTCTTTTCCATTTTACCATTGAGTGTGAAATTTTAAAGGTGACATTTGCCCGGAGCTGTGATAGGTTAAGGACGGTGCTCCCTGTGTTTGACATTGATTGTCTGAGCAAGTACCATGATTTCTTACACGTACCAAAGACTGGGTAACATGCAGGTCAGTGGGAACCACACACAGGCAGCCAGGCAGCAGCAGCTATTACACTCCATTTGGTGCAGCTGAGTAATGTTCAGTGAATGGGAATAATGGATAGGGAATCCAAGTGCCTCACGGAGTATTTCAGGTGAATGCAGCATGAATCAATGTTGAAAGCATTCATTTCTTTTCTTCTTTTTTTTCTTTCAGATCGAGACAAACAATTGCTTCATTTGTTTGAAAACCTGATAATTTTGTATCGACAGTGAGATTACCCGGGTTGAAGATCGATAAACCACAAGTACATCGCATAACAATTATCCTAAAACCCCTGTCCTGACACATCAAATGATTTTACTATCAAGGAAAAACACACGAAGCAAGGAGTTGAATCTATAAGGTCAAAATGTAGTACTCCGCAGTACACATAAAAAACAAAAGATGTGATAAATGTTGATTAAATTAAATTAAATTTGCCTCTTTTAAATCCAGCGTGTTGTAAAATCAAGGACGATCAAGGTTCTAAAAGCATATACTGTACGTGTCACAGGTAACTGTCAGATACAATGGTAGAAGTTTCTTTGTATTTGTTAATTCTCCCCAAACTGCTATAGTTAATATATTTGTTATGGTTGTCTGTGTTCCCTTTTCCTATCTTCTCTGCTGGTGGGAGTTAGTGTCATGACACTCAACTGTGTCTCTGCCATTAGTCTCACTGGTATCACCTGGTGCCCTTGTATATATACCTCTCTCCCTCACTCTGTCCTTGTTGGATCAATGTGCTGTTGTATTCTGTGTTCCTAGTTGGTCATGTTTCGAAGAAGTCCGTGCCGTGTAGTGTTTACCTTTTCCTGTTTTGTTAATTTGCACTTTGTTAATAAACGTGCTACACTTGAAGAAAATCTCCCTGGTATCGCATTTGGGTCCTGCCTGCTTCCATGATGTCCACACGTAACAACATTTCCATTGCGATATCTGGTGTCAGGACGCCCCCTCCTGTCCTAACACGTTTCCTGCACTATTACCAAAAAGGAAATCATCTAAAGCCGTGAAGAGGTGAATATATCTTCTTTTTTTAGTATGAGTGAGTGATTAAAATACGTAATCACAATAATGTGTTTGCCCTCAGTCAACCACGTGAAAAATAACAAGAAGTTCATCAGCAACGCTGATTTCACTCCTCCACGTTTCAGTCAATGACTTCTACTACACCAGATATCCATCTTATTTATTTTTAACAGAGTGATCAGTTTCCTTAGAAACCGTCAAAAATTGCCGTTGCCGACTCAGTGAGTCGTCAAGGCGGGGTATTGGGTAAAGTTTTCAACTAGCAATAATCGCGCCTCGGATAAACCTCATAGGCTACGATACTGCCACTGCGCAAAGCTAACGTCATGACGCCGCCGTCGAGGTGGTGACTGTCCTGTACGTATAGTTGTGTCATGGTTTTCACCGTATTCTGTTTTCACTCGGCTGATGTTTGGGTGTTGGGTTGCATTCTACGAATTAAGACAACACAGCGGAGAGCCAATGACACATTTTCAGTCTGTTTATGTATAGAGTATGTCCAAGATGACAATGCTTGCAGACTTTGAACATTGCTCGAAAAAATGTTTATCACTTGTATGTATTTCCAGTCTGCAGTATTCTAAACAGCTAATTTCAGTTGTGACAGATTTTATACGTATACAATATGCAAAACGCTGTAATGAATTGTTAAAAAGACACACTTTTGACTATTACGGGTTTTTATTTACATTGTTTAAACCCGGAAATTACGTGTATGTCAGCTGCCCCTGGTTTCCTGGACACGGATATCAGCCGCGTCTCTTTCAAAAGCCAATGTTTTTTAATCGATCGATTAATATCCCCGTGTAAATTAAAATTGTTATAATGAACAAATAATAGTGTATTAAGATATAGTTTAAAAGCGTCCATTCTCAAGCGTCGGGTATACATTCCATGCTTTTGTTCTTGTGCTGTGCTGAATCGGATATTACGTAGTACCTCGTCCGTCAGTGTGCTCGTCCAACTACACTGAAATCACTTTTGTCCAGAGTTCGATTTTACTATCAAGGAAAAACACACGAAGCAAGGAGTTGAATCTATAAGGTCAAAATGTAGTACTCCGCAGTAACATGGACAGCGACGTAATAGATACGGATAGACATCGCTCCTATTTACATAACTGTATGTATGTTGTAAAAAAAAATCACGTTAATGTGATGTGCGCAGTCTTATACATTACGATGCAGTCATGATTAACACTAATAAATTTGGAAAGATCTGCATACTTATCGTTAAACAAGTAAATCATTATTGTGATGTGAGCACCTTGCACCGGAAATGACGTAATTTACTAACGTTTACTGCTGATCCTTCCTACTTGTATTTTTATAGTATTATATTTGACAAAGAGATCAGTCTCCGTAGAGACCGTCAAAAATTGCCATTGCCGACTCAGAGAGTCGTCAAGGCGGGGTATTGGGTAAAGTTTTCAACTAGCAATAATCGCGCCTCGGATAAACCTCATAGGCTACGATACTGCCACTGCGCAAAGCTGACTCTGTAACGGCCGAACAGCGGTTGTCTATCTAGCCTATATAGATTTCAGTCACGGTGCAACGTCTACATCAGAACACAATGTACGCTGAATACTTCAAAACATTAACCACTCAAAATCCAAAAATAACATTGACTGGTTGGCATTATATCTTATATTTAGTTCGTTTTATACTTCACATAGCGCAATGCATGATGGGATCGACCCGTGTGACGTCACTCTCCACACGCCGTTTTCTCATTCGTGAAAAAGAATATAATTTATTCGTCACGCGTAGGATTTCTTTTTCGAAAAATATTTACGTTGTAATACTGATTAGTTTTCATGTGCACAAATTTAAATTGTTGCGTTATTCTTGTCGTGATCGCAAAACGCCACCAGAGGGTAGCACTAGCAGCTCTAAACCTGTTCCACTGGCCAAAGGAAAAATGGCGACTTTAAAAACAACCCAACAACGATTTAATTTATTTTACTCTTTCCACGAGTAAAACACAGTCAAGTCAAGGTTAGATTTGCATACGATTTTTTGCGTTATTTAAACAGATGTAAGTACAACCACTTCTTTACACTACTAGATCTAATATAATTGAAACAGTGTTATTTAACCGACTTAACCGTTCTTACATTCAGTAGTTCAAAAACGTTTAACTTTTAAAAGAAAATGTTTTCCCTTTTAATGTACAAAATAACCTGCATCTAAGCAAATTCTTCATTTTTGAAGAAATAATCACCTTTTAGAGAAACACTACTGCATGCGTTTTTGGTACAGAATGGAAAAAAGCCTTTAATGTTCATATGCTTGCACACCATATGGCATGCATTACTATAGTATTCTGTGTGAATATTAGACTTTTTTTTAAGCAGTAGTGGTATAATGTCAGTGCTCCAGCAGACTGAGTGGTGCTCCGGGTGTAAAGACCTGTCCTGGCTGACACATTAAACAGGGATTTGCTCCCGTCAGAGTGTCAAGCCAATGAGTCTCAAAGACAGGAGCTTGGATCACTGTCAGGGACAGGTAAGTATGCAGATAAGGGGATTACACCATGTTTGTGCTAACTAATCTGTAATGAATTCTGCCAGCTACTGTTTCATCCACACCTAAGGAGGACAAAGCTCTCTTTGTTCAACCCAAGAAGCACCAAGGACAGAGTTTATTTCATATAACTATTCTTCCAACTTGGCTTCTACAGTAAGGGACATAGGAACACAGTGAGGTTAAACACAATGGCATTTAAATAAACCAATTTGAGCTGTTTGGTCAGCAGACCTTAGGCAGACCTTAGGCAGACCATTGCATAATCTGGGCTGCATCACATCAGAAATGTTACAGGCATAAGGATGGTTCAACTTTGAGTTGGGAAACCTGCACAGTGTGGGATGAGATGAGGGAACTGTGATTAGATGGTGTTATGTAATGGAATAATTATGAAGGACATCAGATAAACGATGACAAATGTCTTTCCTAGGGCGATTGGGTTTGTCCTTTCCCCTGTCGAGCCATAGACACAGTGATTTATTCTGAATCTTATTTAAACAAATCGGGACCACACAGCAATCTGTGTACATAACATGTCCCACCAAGAACTTGCAGCTCTGAATTTTCAATCTTTAGATTATTCCTTTCTCGGACAAACGGATGCTTGCAGAATGTTAACACCAGCCCACTCCCTCCTGCCAGAACCGCCACTGCCAGAGCTAGTCAGTGTGGCATCATAAGACTGTCTGTCCGTTATATGCTAAAACTGCAGAAGCTCATCCATATATCCATCTATCTATCATCTAATATATAGGTATATAATATAGGTCCAATGTGGCATTTCACTTTCTGTTTCTTTCACTTTCGCTTTCACTTCAACACTTCATTACTTCACAGGTCACTTCATCTACTCTTAAAATAAATGCAGCAATTAAACAATTATTCTGCTCTGGGTGAGATCGACCAGTGTAAGTAATGCACCAAATGGGGTATGAGTAACAAAGCCTAATCTGCTAAAGACGTATCTCTGAAAGAGATATAAATACATCAATTAGGATCATGTGAAGTGAAGGAGAAAACAAGCCAACTAGCTTCCAAGGTTTTATCTCACTTAATTTGATCCGTATATCATATCTGTTGAACCCAAAGCATTGGATTCCAGTTATTTTTAATGCAATACATATGACTTTGCAGAAGTGTGTTTATTGTTAATTTATTATATGTTTATTTTAAGCATCAAATAGATGTGAATAATCTTGAGCAACCTGTAGAGGGCAGTGTAACCACATAACAACAGACTCTGAACTATGAACCTTGAATTTGATAGGTCCACGATGGACGAGCTTCACCATAAATACGGTTGTGTTGTATGTTAACACTCAAACATCCTAGACCGGCTGAAAGGCACCACATGATGAATGGCTGTGTTTGACAGCAGCATGATAACAGATCATCACAATTCAAGCGACATAAAGATGAGCTGCAGGAAGGTAAAGGCACATTGATCAAAATGTCACCGCAGTCGGACTATCTCGCCAGACAATGTGAACTTCTATTCCCCTTTCGTGAATTTAGAGAGCTGGGCTTGGCCTGCTCTGTCTGCTGGCATCCTCCAGTCCACCATACTCCAGGATTTAGCAGCATCATTACTCTTCAGACAACAGGTTTGGACATATTGAACTCAGACCCAAAACACTCTGGCTCTAGCCTGCGATTCCCACTCTCCTCGCTCTGTTTGTGATCAGGGACTGTTTGTCTCTCCTGTTCTATTGCTAGATGTCTGTTTGCTTGACACTTGTCTGGCCTGGCCTACTTTCTCCTTGATCTCATCAGTCAATGTGAAGACCTGTGAAGGCCATCTCCCAATCTTCCTTTGAGAATCCCTGCCAGTCCTGCGCCTGTGTCAGCAGTTAGAGACTGACTCACTCCCACACTGTCTCCAGTCTTCGCTCCAGGGCCCACTGGGCAACAGCAGCACATCTCCCAAAACAGACAGTCTCATTTGCATGCCCATAAATCACTAAAAAAAGGACTGACACTCTGCCACACAACAAGCCACAACTCACAGTCATAAAGTTAGGCTTCAAAAATTGCAGTGTTATCCGATACTTGGTTTTTTTAAGAGAAACTCGGCATAAAATGCTGAGCCATCCCAGATGGTGAAACAGCCAATCGAAATGGAATACCTAGACAGATATGGCCAATATTTATAAGAACAGAAACTAAATGTTCAGTTGTTACTATTGAACATAAACAAACAAATAAGGTCATAACGTGTGACCTTAACGTGATCAACAATGATAAAAACATGGGACTCCTTCTGGATGTAAACAAAATAGTTTTCTTTGTTTCTTCTTGGTACAATGCAAGTGCCTGTGACTGCCTGGACAGTGAGGTCATGTCCAGTGTATTGTTTGTGGGAAGGTGTGACTAAAGACTCGCGACTCGGGTAGGAATTTATAGTCTTAAATACCACAGCTGGATATGATTCATCATGAGATCTGCTGATGACATGTGGGAATGAGACATGAGCAGCTTTGTTTTACAACAAAACAAGATATTTTAATGCTGGTAGTTGAGCTCAATATGATGGGAAAGGAATCTGGATGTACAACTTCAGCATTTTTTGGCTTTGCTTCAATCGGTCATAGGAAAAGAGGTCATTTTACCAGCAAAGCCAAAAAATATATAAATAAATAAATTAAAAATAATTTGTGTTCATATAAAGTTTTGCAAGCTACAATCTCAAGGTGCTCTTTGCTTCTTGTGGTGCATGTGTGGGCACAGTGTCAAACTGGGACATTTTGGATTACTTTGGTGACAAGTGTCTTATGCAACCAGCAGGATTTTGCAAGTAAACCCTGATTGACTATACACTATACCAGCCACTGCTTTTAATATCACATTGTCTGTATATCCATGTGACTCTTAGTGTACTATGTGAATGCATTGTTGTTGTTGAGCTGCAGCAATTAAGGAGAGTCGGCAAACACGTGCCGTCTCAGAGGACAGTTGTGCTAACATTAGAGTCAAACACAGGTCTGTGTTCATGTTAACAGCTACTTTATTTGTTTCCCAATTTATTCAATTTCCTGTTTGCATCGGTATTTACTGGAGTCTTGCACAAAACATCTTCTGAATATTGACAATGTGACGTTTACAAACACCGTGTTCTACTGTTCGTCATTGAAGAAAGTCCATTTGTTGGTGACATTTTGATTAGAGTGGAGCACAGAACTTTCAAAAAAAAATCTGAGTCTTTTCACTGTCTGTTCTATTCTATTTATTATCTTATTTATTTGAAGATCTCCTCACAACTTTATACTCCACAGTATGGTATGACAGTATGATATAACGGTACATATAATGTACAGCGGGTTGGACGGGAACATGTCGACATGTAAAGCCCTCTGACTGCCCCTTCAATCCACTGCGTCCGTTCCACACTGTGCGCACCACTGCTGCCACACCGCTCCTCCATCACCGCCCTCGGGAAACACATTTCGGTGCGTGGTCGGAACCACAACACAACTTCTCGACTCTTCCTGTGCTGCTCCCGGCTTGTTGTCTCCACACCGCGGCTGTGAGAGTGCAGTGGGAGGGGAATACTCCCTCTCGGGTTGCGCTCCAGTCTGCTCTCCTTCTGTGCTCCTCCCGCCGTGGCCCCGCTTCCTTCTCAGTACAACCCCCTGGAATTTGATGACAGTCAGTCAGAGCCGACGCTCGAACGGATCTCACAGGTGTGTCCCTCCCTGCCCACTGATCCACGGCTCCTGGAAACGCACACACCTGGAGCACACCATGTGACTCGGCACCTGGGCGTGGAGCAAAGATACCAAGAAAGCCAGTCTTTTGTTGAGCGCTTGTCCGCGCCGCGTCTCACCAGGAATTGACTGTTGGGATCGTTTGTTAAAGGAATAGTGCCTTTCCCGTAAACAGCTACAGGACCTGTTGGGAGAAGTGATACGTGATCCTACTTTCGGACATACTTCACAATTTTTATTTAAATACGTTTGACGGGAGCTGATCTTCAGGACCTGAATGTTCGCTTTTAATATCCTTGCACATTTTTTCTAATAAGGTAAGTTCCATTAATGCTGAAAGTGTCATGTACTATGATGATAAACAAAAGAAAACTACGGTAAACCCGAACAGCAAGTTTGTGGAGCCTGGTGTGGAATTCTCCTTCATGGATATAGCCCGTGGTGTGGGAGTGGAACTCCGCTACTCATCCTCCCCTGCCTCATAGCACTGTTTACTAATTATTTCTCATTTTAATACCGGAGGTGTTGCTGTTGTGTCCATTTCCCACAGACGCGCAACAAAAACGCAACATCTATGCACATAGCAGCTGTGAGCGAAGTGTTATCATAAAACTTGTAGATTATTAATATGGCAGTGACGGAGTCTATGGTTGAAATATGTCATAGTCCTACATGAGTGTAAACTTGCCCTTCAGTTAAGCTCAGACACTCCCTTCTCCAGAGCGGCATCGCAGCCTCAGGATTTGCTGTCTGTCCCCTCACACAGGCAATTTCAGTGAGGGATGGCGGTGTGAACTGTGTTCCTCACCTCTGGACACTGGGCTGTACATCAGCAGCTGGGGAGACAGAAGTAGTAGTGAGCTTTGCTTCCTGTTTGTTTTACTTTCCCCCCCATTGCCTCTGCTGTCCTGTCTCTTCTTCGGAGAACAAGGAGACAGAAGCACTATTCATGCCCCTCTTGAATCTCCTGTGCAGTTCTGTCAGTCTGTATCTCTTGGTCCCTGGCGCAGCCTTCAACTGACCACTGTAATGCCTTTTTTGTGTCCCTGAATCATCCTTTTATGTGCTGACCATGTCATCTCCTGCCCACTTGTTCACAGACTTGCTGTATTTAGGATGCTCTGTCTCCAAGGGATTATTCCCAGAAAATTACAAATTGCAGTGTCAGGGTGAGGCTGGATTAAGAGGCAAGAGAGGCTACTGCCAGTGATAGCAACAGTGGCTGGAAGTAGGGGTCAGAACAGGGGGTCATCCGCTAGTCTCCTCACTGAGCAGGGATGGTTTTTTAGTAGATGCCATCTGCTCACACGAACACATGGGCAATTATCAACCAAGCTGCTCCCCGAGCGTTTCCCTCTTTCCAACACCCCTCTCTTTCTTCTTCTCTTCCACACTCTCCATGCCCCACAATGCTTCATTCAAGGTTTATCTCTTCCACTCTGAATAAATAGGGACACCTTATCAGCCCACAGGAGAGGGGTGATAAATGTTTTTCCTCTGTTCTCTGCAACTGTTTCAGAGACAAAGATGCCAAACTTCAAGATGTTTGTTCAGGACATGTAAAGGGAATAGGGAACATTATAGATTTAAGTCCTCCATGAAGATGTTGAATACTTTTATAACACGTTAACCTAAGGAAGAATGCAAATGCCATGCAAAAGAATAACAAACACAGCATACATGTACATAATAAACTGTTATCCTTTATAGTTATAGGCCACAGGAAAAGAAAAAAAAACCTGTGGCGAGAGCTACTATGAGTATTTTTGGATTCAGTAAAATAGCCTGTGACCAACTCAGAAAAATGAGAGAGTGAGTTATTGGCCAGTGAGCTCTCAGCTGTGAAGCTCCTGCATGTTTTGGGTAAGCCAGAGTTCATCCCATCCTTTTTTTAGTGTCACACATTTTCTAGAATAGCTTCAAACCATGTCATCTAATGGAAGCGTGCACTCCATTTCAGAGTAGTGCAATATTTTTGAGGTCAAAAACGGATTTGAATCCATCCCCCTCTGTTATTTCCTTTTCAGTGAATTACTGACTTCTGTCATTTTCATTTTGAAAATAAAACCATAATCCTCATGAGCAACAACAATCCTGCGCCTCCTGTCTACAGCCTACGACAGATGAATAGTGCATGTGCCACTGGTTCATTTCAAGTGACTTACTTTATCCTCTCTTTCACTTTTATTTTATTTTTCAATGGAATTGTCTTGTCTTTATATGTCAGGCCTATTTTCACTTTGAAAACTGGGACAATTACTTATTCACTCACAGCACTGCTCTCCAGCATGGACATGTTAAACTTGATGACCACATAAAGGTGTGTGGCGCATGGGAAAGGCCATTTGCTTATCTTGGTTAGACGTAATCTCACGGACAATAGTCCCACACATTAAGGGTGTGTCAGCTAGATATTTGTCCAATCTGGTTTTTTTTTTTGTCCTGATTTTTATATTTTATTTTATATTTTATATCTATCTTCAGTGGTTTACTGCTGCCTCCTGTGACATTGGACTTTATGACCTTGGCCTGGACTGTTCCCTTTTCTTTTTTTTTTTTACCTTTGCCTTTTTATTTGTCACCCTCACAGTGTTGCTCTAATGCGTTGTTTGCACTTCACACAGCAAACACTTGTCACCTGTACCACTCAACACTCTTCCTTCTCCTTTTCACCAGAGATAACAAAGCTAATGTATAACAGACAGACCCATGAGGTGTTATCATGCTAATTTTCATCCCCGCCCCCCACTGGCAGGATATGCCATGAGTCTCGGGACAGAAGATACCAGCCTTTCACTGTCTCCTTCTTGGCATCAGCCAACCATAACAGCTTTTTGTTCACCATTCTTCACGTTTTAACCTGTGCTGTCTGCATGTCTCCATACCTTATATTGAGACATTGTGGTCAAATGTATCTCAGGACTTAATGGTATCGTGGCTTTCAATCCATGTTCATTTCAGACCACATTGCAATTGGACTTACTTTCTTTTTCAGGCTGCTGCTGTAGACTCTTTCACCCTTCTCTCCACCTTTAACTATCGTTAAACACTTGCATTCTTCAAGCTTGAGTAAGAGGAACACGATGAATATTGTAAACATGCCCCCACCCCAAAAGGCATAAATGATTCACGTGGTAGGAGATCTGCCTTAATTGCTCAGTTGATAAGTTATGGGCAGGGTGTTATGTATTAGAACTGAGGCATCCCCATATTAAAAACCTGGTCGAGGCAGATTGTTGATGTGATGCACAGGGATTAGTGATGTCCGTATCCCAGAGGAAAACATGATGGCCAGTACTGTTACAGAGGGATTTGGGCAACAACAGTGGTGTTGGCTGTCATTAGCCTTGAGGGTGGCATAGCTAAGGACTGAACACCGGTGATGGATACACAATACAGACACGGCCCCGTTCTCCCTTCCCTCACCTACTTTTCCATGGCAGCGGAACTGACAGACTGACACAGACACAAATATCACCAAGGCTTTTGATGCTATCTGATCACTGTCAACAAGACCTACTTCTTCAGAAAAAACTCTTATCCAGATGTGATTTTCCTAACCCTAACCCTGATGCCATACTAGTATTTGGAAATTTCTCAGCACCGATGGTTCTACTTAGAGGTCACCTTCATCCCACCTTAAGAAACCAGGTTCAGATTTCTTCATAAGTCTCCTTTTGGCAGGAGAATAGAGCAGAGAACACGTTCTGTTTTTTGCTTTGGTAATTTTGTCTGGCACATACTTCTGTCAGAATTGTGTTTATTTAAGCCCACAAATTGGTCAAGCCTGCTTCAATCAGTGTAATATTTGATGTTAAGTCTTGTTTCATGATAAAAGACATGCTGGCAATCTCTCGTACACACAAAGAGGTGCCTATTTTTTTATTAAGTAAAGGTAATTTGGCAGTGGTTTAGGTATTTAGCGTTTTTGATTTAGAAATGTTTTATGCTGTTCAAAAAGAATATCTGTAGTTCTCTAACTTCTCACAGGCCTCAGTGTTTTCCACTGGAAAATGGGAAGTGGACCAGGAGTAGAAAAAGTGACATTTTTGTGGCACACACAATGATGTGAATGGGATTGATTTGGAATGCAGACAAGAGACAGACAGGTACATTAAGGCCAGTGCATTAAGGAAATGTCTTCTGGGAATGAAGTAACAGCAGAATAAAATATCCCTTCACTACGCAGCAGGTTCGGTGACAAATCTGTGAAGCAGTTTATTCATTGAAGCCCAACTCCAGGCAGAAGATATCAATCCTCAACTTGCAAGCAAGGACTTTTACAGACCATGCAGCGACTCTGTGGGTGGTAGTGGTTCAAGGAGGTTTTTGAAACTTTACCAGTTTGTTTTCAGTCATTACAAGGGAATAATATAATGGTTTTTGTCTGGACATGATTATTTTGGTTACTATTTTATATTTGGAACAAAGCAAGAAGAAAGCCCTGGCTTTTACTGCAGCAGATCAGAATATTACATTATCTTAGCAAAATAAACAAATTGACACCTGTAATGCTTTAGCACCAACATAAGCAAACCAACTACAAGTATGTGTGTACACACCCTTATTCAATGTTGAGTGACATGTAGTCCCAGCCTGGAAACCACAGGGGATATTTCATTTTTATCATTGTGAGTAAATTTACAGTTAAACCCCAAGCTGACCTATTTCCTCTTGCCAAGATCGTTTTTAATTATCACCTCTACAGTTAGTTTGACATCTCCTAAGTTGACTTTAATTGGGTATTTTCCATGACACACTAGCCCTTCTTTTTTCCCCACTTACACTGGGTGATTAATTATCAAATAGTAAAAGTGAGCCAGGCCAGCTGAGAGGTAGATGCCTGAAGAGTCTGTTCATGGGCAGCAGCTGGAGCTGAAGGTCACAAAAACCTGAAGGCAGAAAAGTTGAAGATGACTCATTAATCCAGACACGGGCAAACTAAGGCCCGGGGGCCTGATGCGGCCCGTTCAGCTTTTTAATCCGGAACGCCAATCTTTTCCAAATTATCATTATACTTCTGCCTTGTCTCTGTAATACCCATGTTTCCACAATAGATGGTGTAGAAAAAGATTTTTAGCATTTTAGCCTTTATGCATGATTTTTACGTCATTTATCTTAGTTTACATGAACGCTCCATCTATCTGCCCCTCACTGGCCCCCTTGTTAAATTTTAGCATAACTGTGGCTCGCAAGTCAAAATGTTTGCCCACATTTGTCTGCGTTAACCCTTTTAATGCACATTACTGTGTGCTTTGAGTGTGCTTGAGAGTTGCTGTGAGTCAACATGTTCTCCACAATGATGAAGATGCTTCTGATGACGTAGAGGACTTGCTTGTGTCTTCTGAAGAGAACTCAGACCCAGTCACTGCCGGAGAAGAACCTGAAGACAGACATACCACCTATCATGAAGCCGTCCACGTCACGGACAATTCATAGCTCTGAACTTCAATTTGATGGCAACATAACCAAGCATGAAGAAAAAGCAGTGATTGGCTGATTATATGAAGGAAATTATTGTTACTATGTGCAGTCATTTCATTCAAAATCCTTCTTTGAAAAAAGGTAATTTTTGACCCACATGTGTAAACTGGATGAAATAGTGCAAAATCTAGTTTTGTTAATAAAATACAAAAAAAGAGAGATGTAAATCGTGGTCTGTATCAATCAATCAAGTTGATGTAAGAATAGTATTTGTTGATATATTCCCATGCAGGAATATTGTTAAAAAGGAAACAGAAGACAGGAGACAATATGTTTTATGTTATGTCATATTTTATTGTGACAGTACAATGAATAACATTTGGAATTGCTAGTATAAAAATGGTTGGCAGAACATGGTCAAAAATAACTTTAGCAATACCAATATTCGGGGAACCATATGCTGTCCCTATTATCACTGGCATCTGCTGCACTTTACTGGCAGCTGGAAGTGGACATGGCGTTGGCAGCACTGCTGGAGGCTGGGTGTATGTCTCTTTGGTTGTCTCTTTCAATCTTGAATCAAACTAAGAGAATTTGTGATGGTGAAAAAATGTGCTCGTCACTTAAGAAAAAACCTATTACTGACTATGGTGTGTTTTAAATTACATCTAAAATTGATAAATGGAATGATGTGGATGAAAGTGTTAGCAGTGTAAATGGGCGGCTTGGGTGTTGTAATAGTCTAAATTCAGATTTTGATAATAAAATATCCCCCCCCCACCCCAGTTTAACAGGCCCCTATAAGATTACAGGGAAATCCTATTATAAAAATGAAATATTTTATTTGTCATCATCATGTCCTTGTCCCAGTTAAATTAGGAGGCTGTCATGGCCTTTCAGCGGCCTATGATCCAGAAGGGACCTATTAAAATGTGTCCTTACCGCGATTGTTAAAGTCACCGAGGATCTAGTTAAATGCCACAGACCCTGTTGATATCATCTGTACATTGACTGACTGTTATGCTCAGGTCGTAGACTTTGTAGCAGTAGTAACACTGCCAAAAATACAACCTTGGTGGGCGATATTTGGAAGCATGGCCTTTGAAGTGTGAGGTGGGACTTTCTGAATCATTTTTAGAAGATAAGTTTTGTAAAAGTGTGTAAAACAGTGTGTGGCAACAGTTTCAAATTAGCAGGGCATCACAGAGTATAAGGAAGAGGAACTGATATCAAAAGACAAAATTGGCATGGGAGATTGTGACGGTAATTGGAATTTAATTTAGTCTGGTGCTGAGCCCTATGTTGTTGTTCTTTTATCAACAAAGCTGACTCATGAAGACCTGAAGCATGACTCAGTGTAACTTTACCTTGTTATTGCCCTTTTTGAGTTGGAATGTTGTGTTGGACCAAAACTCTCTGTGGTTTGGTGGTGATCTGTAGGAATGTCAGCTATGTCTAATCAGCCAACCATGGCCTTAGTTACAGAACACTGTGGAAGTCCCAAGTGCTGCAATCATAACATACTTTCTAGTTCCCAAATTCGGCAAAACAACAGAGTAGACTTCACACAACACCTCGTGCTCCACAACTTATTTTCAGTCGAGTCGGTTTTTCTACTCTCTCCACAGACTTTTCTTCCACCATGTGTCTATGGTCGGTGTGGATATTAATCCTGGTGCTTGAAACCTGCCCAAGGCTCAGAGCTGTCTTCTGAAATGCATATCTGTGGAGGTGTCATCATAGCTCTATGTCTGGGGTGCCTGCATTTGCCCCCCAGCATCAGTTCCTTATTCATGCAGCTATGATGACATGCATTATTCTTTTCTTTCTCATCTGGGCCTCAAAGCTGGACAGTTTTTAGTTCCCTCTTTCAAAACACAGAAGTTGCCTGTTATTTTGTGCCAGTGTCTGCAAAACCCAAACTGCTGTGACCACCTTTTTCTCTCCTCTCATACATCCCTTTCTAGCTTGTGTACAGCTAGTCAGCCATGTGATGGTCATGCACATAATTTGCATGTCTTGCCAAATTTATTACGGTCCTGTGACACCTACTTTACAGTGTATTTCTCTTTAAGACTAACTACATTTGCACTTCTCAGCCTCAAGCTTAAGGAAATGTTATGAAAAAATACTACAGAGACAGAGAATCAAAGACGCATGGTTCTCTTACGAAGCCTAAATGTTGACAAGCCACCATAGCCCATGCTTGCCTTAAATGCATCCAGGTTTAAAAGTTCTTACCTCATGTCTGTGGTCGGTTCCTTGTGTTATAGCTACGTCGATGCTACGTCTGTGCTCGTAGCACGTCATTGATCCGTCTGTGGAGCAGAGCCCTTTAATTACAGTCATTAAGTGGAGCAGATCCGCCGGTGAGGTTAAAGAACCTTATTACCAAGACCTTGTCTACTCCCTCCCCACATGGCAAACAACCTGATGAAGCTTTCTTAAGCTTGAGCTGGAGTAACACTGTATACAGTAACACTGGGCTAAATTAGCTCCACAAACCACTAGCTTTGATTAACCCCCCTGCCCAGTTTTAGGCTGGGGGGGGGGGGGGGGGGGGGGGCTTCGACCCCCCCCCAAGTTTTAGGCTGCCTTCTACAAAGATTGGAAGAAAACAGATAAGCTCTTGACCAGGTGAGTGTACTTAGCTATCTACTGCTGCAGAGCCCAGTCATGACCTATTTATAACCATCCCCACTGTTTGCTCACTTCATTTCTTCTTCTACTGAGTTTGTGTTTCTGTTTTAACAAGGCTCTGTTCTGTTTTACACACTGTCCCTGTTTTGGCTTTCAGTGAGGACCACACATTCTTCTGCGTCTGCTGTTTAATTACTCTTCTCGTTGGGTAGTGGAAGAAAATGAACTCATGTCTTGGGTCTCACAGGATTCCAAAGTGTTTTGTCACCTTCCAACTCAATGAGAAAACCTCATCACTCTTAAATAGCATGTTAAAATAATACATCTGTTTAACACAGGATTTGATGGAACATTCAAATTACCAAAACAGCACGATTGTTGAAGATGGTGTCATGCAGAAAGTGTGCCTTTTTGTGTCTTAGAAATTTGAAAAAAGATTATTAAGGTGACTAGCTGTTTCATTTACATCCGGTGAATGCAGTTTTTCTTCTCTGGCGATGAAATCATGAAGAACAGCATTTTGTTTTGGCATCACAAGATATGACTGTGCTGCTGGTGTCTTTGGTTACTGTTTATGTTACTCTTTAAAGGACCTGAGGCGCAAACACTATAGTATGGAACCAAATTCTTAACATTCTGTCACAGTGTCTAGTATCTCCCTCTAAGCAGCTGTGAAAAGGTTTTGGAAAGTCTCAGATACCACCTCTCACTCATCTCGTGTTATGTACCTTGTGTAGGTCATGTTTGTGTCTCCAACCTCACCAATGGCTCTGTAATTTGAAGTATTATTAGCAATAGCACGCCACTCTCTTTAGGTTTGTGCCATTGAGCGCTACGGTGGCTGGGTTGCTGCCTGCGTGTGAGTGAAAGCCACTCACTCAGTATGTGAGCAGTTAAAGCTCCCTCAGCACAGCACGGGTGAGGCCTTCCTTCTGTATGCATCACCCCAGCCAACATGATCGATTCACCATTAGTGCTGTCTTTTCCGAGTGTGAGTCCACAGTTTCTACTCTACTAAACCCCCCCCCCCTCTCCTATTTGAAGTCATGTGATTTCAGCCACATAAAGTACATACATTTGTGCATGCATGTTGAGTCCACACATTGTCTTTTACCCTGGGGGGAGCCGGGCAGTTCAAGCCTGATCCCATGGATTTCTAATAACACAGTCTGTTTACTGATCAATAATTCAATTCTGTCTGTGAGCCAGCATGGCTGTGTCCAATCTTACCACCAACTTCCATGGCTTTTTCTTAACAAGGTAGGGTTTGATTCTTTGAGCTAGACAGAGCTTAGGTTCATGTGCTCCAACTGCCATGAGCTGGATTTAGTTAGTTCTCAGGCTGTAGCTGTTCACGGTTTGTGGTCATGAATCCACTTCCCCTGTACATGCTGGTGCGCATATGGTAACCCCCTTGTCACTGTTCACTGCAGCATTCATTATTGTAGTAGTGTACTTCGTTTGTGTCCACGGCAGTGTGTTCCAGGGAATGTGTCTACTTAGTTGTGTGTTTGTGTTTGCATGGATAAGAATCTGTCTGAGAGAGAGAGAGAGAGAGAGAGAGAAGGACAGGACTCATGGTTGATCCATCTCTCCCTTCAGGCAGCCTGATGAATCAAAGCCATGGATCTCATTAAACGGTGCTGGCCTTGTGGAGAGGTCAGTGGCATAGTTGTGTGATTAGTAGGCTCAGCAGGCTGCTTAGGTGTTGTGTTTTGTGGTGGAAACTGGAGTCTCACTCAAATAGGGTCAAGAAGAAAACATGCAAGGCAAAAGCTTGACTTCAGTCAATATTCTAGTTCTATATTTATTATTGACCTTTTAGATTTAAAAAAAATTGGGGTTTTCCTTATGTGTGATTCAGATTTCTCTGGGTACTTCAGCATCCTCGCCCAGTCCAGACACATAGGTTAGGAGCGCCCCCTTTAGGACTACATCACCCCACCTTACTGCTCCTTGTCATTTGTTGTATTTTTTTTCCCAAATATGCAGCCATTATTCCGAGAATGTTAGGTTCCACGTTTGCAACTTCCCCTCACGCAGTGCTCACACATCAGGGCTAGTTCCTTTTTATTCCTTTGATATGCATAAAATCACAGCCTTAGGTTTTGCGGGTGTAAATTGTTTTTAGGAATGAATTAAAAAAAATTTGTAGCACTTCAAAATACAAAGAATACATTTTAAAAAGTTTTCCATGGAACCAAAATATACAATTCAATTTTGCCTCAACATCATTGCTCAACTCATAATTTTGACTGACATTGTAATGTTATAATTCCATTTTTATTTAATTTATTGGAATTAACAGTGTCTGAAAACATTACAAATTCCGTGTGTTCTAGTGCTGCTGCTTGAGAAAATATACTTGTTCATTAATATTTACTTCACAAGGAGAAGCAAATATTTACTCCTTGTGAGCTTCACTTTGGCATGATCATGTGACCCATACACAGTACATACTACACTTTAATAGTACCTATATTGATTTATATGTTTATATGCATATATGTATGTATATGTACATATGTGTGTATATACTGTATATATTTGCATAGATGTTTTACAAAAAGTTGTAATTGTAACATTTCTGGGCTACACCTTAATTCCTATTCTATATTTAAACAGTGTTACTGTTGTAATATTTTTGATTTAGTATTAATAATGAGTCTAATTTTATCCCTGGCCCTGTTCTTTGATATCATCTTCCCGTTGATATCCTATGCACTAATGTGCTGTTTTCTTCCACTTTAATTTTTTTATCACAGTTGAAGTGTTTATCAGTTGCTAGCACCGGGTTCCACTGCAGTGACAGCTGCTTTCAGCGGATATCAACCTGCACCAATAACCCAAGAAGCAACTTTCTGGGTCGTTAGTAACTCGTTCCAGGGGCCAGACTCCTATCAAAGCCAGTGAACATGAACCATCCACGACTTTGAGTCAAGGGCGAAGTGTGTGTACGTGACTGTGAGTGTGTGAGATAGGGCATTTCTAGGCACTGCCTTACTTTGGACAGTTTCCTCTGAATGGACTTTTTCTTTTACTTTCCTTCTTAACATCCCCTTGTGTTCCTCTCTGTGTAATGTCCTTTAGATAAAACACTGCCAGAACTTGGTTTTTGTTTCCCACTTGGCATCTCTTACTGATAACCATGGTATCTAAAAGTAAGCCTTGGCAGCACTTCCTGTCTGAATGGCCAGAAATTACTGTAGATATACAGTAATGGCTCATATCTGCTGACTGTTAATTCCAGCTTTCTTTTCTGTGTCAGTAAATATCAGTAGGACAAAGTCCAATTTTTGTGTGGTGCCAGACTTGGAAGTCCACAAATATTTAATTCCACAGATCAACCTTTCCAATAAAAGAATTTAAATAGTTTTAATGTATTGTTTATTTTGACTTAGTGCTGACAGTGTTACATTAAAGTCCCAACGTAGAAAAAACAGAGGATTAAAACCATGAGTCCACACACTCCTTAATGTCTTCCCACTGCCTTTCCTTTCTTTCAGTCTCTATCCCTCTGAGGTTCAGTCAAATAATAAAGCCTGACATTTATTGGAGAAAATAAATCAGAGTGCTCAGTTTGAGGATTGTCTAATATTCAAAACCACTCTCACGGTTTGCTTACATATCACTGCACGTCTTGATTCCCACACAACAGCGCGGTGCCAAATGCTTAGTGCTCAGTCAAACACTGAGCACAAGTTTTTTATAAAGAGAAGCACAGAATGACTTATAGTTTGTCTTGCTAAATAATAGTTACCTCAGAATAACAATTGTAGTTTTTCTTCCTCAGCAGCCTTGTCACACATAAAAACAATTATAATGGAGTGAGTTTGACTTTTACACTTTTTCTTTTTGAAGTCTAAATAATTCCCTTTTCAAAATAATTGACCTCAAGTAGCCTTAAAATTAATGTTTACCAGTCCATCTTTAGTGTGTTAAGTTAAAGAGTCGACACACTGTGTTTATATTCAGGCAGCCTAAGGGGCTCACTAACATTTTGCTGCTGTCGGACCCAGTCCAGACACGCTTTTCTCTCAGGTATGTCAAACATCTGCAGAATACTCGCTCTAACCTGTGCCTTGCCGGCACACAGTATACCAAAGCTCTATGTACTTCATTCCTTCGCCTGTGTGTACACTCACAGTCTCTCAGTCATCTCTGTGTTTATCTTGCTGCCACCATCAGCAGTGCCTTTATATAAACACTTTGAGCGTACTACAGGTCTGATAAAACCAGTCTCCGTGCTGTCTCCTCTTCACCTTCTGAGGTGATGATCTCACTATGTTTGCTGTGAAGTTGTGATCCACTTCACAAACACACCTTTCTGTTTAGGTAAAGTGACAAGGTGCTGTTTGTCATTACGTGCTTTCATTAGAGCATCTCACCTTCAAAGAGAAAGGAGCAGCGTTTTGTTTCACCTTTCCTTCTCCATAGCATTTAATTGAAATGAGGCTGGAAGCTTCACTTTTTCTGCATGTTTAGAAATACTTTGTTTTTCTTGAAGGTGACTTAAATACAGGACTTGATCATATTCCATGTTTTACCTCCGTGCTGTTTTCCAGATTGTCCAGTTGGCCTTTCTAAAATTAGTGTATGGTACAATGTAACAAATTACTGTGATACGTTTGTGCGCATGCAGCGTATCCCGGTGTCACTGGTGTGATGGCTTTTTAATGTGAGCCACAGACACAAATGTAGATGCTTATTGTTGCAATGGTCAATACACGCTCGGTTGGCCAACAGAGCACAAACAATGTGAATATATGTGACTAATTGTTTTGATCAAATACCATTTACAGACTGCATGTTTTCAGACCAATTTCTTGAAATTCACACATGGATAATTAATTTGACATTGAAGTAGCCATTATTTTGCTGTAAAGGATCTCAGTATTTAGCATTAAGTACCTAAGTATCCATCTGTTTTTCAAATTGCTCGTTTACTTTTATTGGTGCATATATTTATGCAGTTAGTGTGAAATATAAATAAATTACTCAGGATTTCACTTTTACACCTCTAATTGATGGGCTGGCTGTTTGCTTATTTACAGTGAAAACAGAGAGTTATCCCTTTGAAAGTACCCTTGGGATGTTATCTCATAAATAAGGCAACAGATTCTTCTTCGGTGTCTTTGGAGCCAGTATACAATCCGGTGTGTCGTTCAGGTCTGCATGGTAAACGATATGGACAGGGACATTAGCTGGATATCTATGTGCTCATACGGCTGGCTTTAAGTGATAGCTAAAGGGTTCTCTGCTTATTAACCATGCTGTCATATGCTCTTTTGTAAGGATGCACATTAATCTAAATGCATGCAAGCACATTAAAATTCCTCAGAGCAACACACATTTAACCACAAGAGACTTGATCAGTTAGGAAGTGACTGAGAGAGAATGGTTTCCGCTTAGCTCAGTGTAGACGCTTGAAGAAATGTTTTGTCACTGTGCTGCCCCGGCGTCTCCTGCCTGGTGTGCTGTGGCCAATCTGGACAGGGGGGTTGTTATCAGAAGGTCTGAATGAAACAGCTGCCTTGCACTCTTCACCACAGCTCTACCCGAGACTTCTCTACTCCTTTAAAAATGTTGTGTTCTGCCTGTTGTGTCAGGGACACTGCTTCGCTAATGGCTCTTGGCTGTGATCCAACCTCATCTTAACTCCCCACCTGAGTTTCTGTGCTGCACCAGGCCCTTCTCAGAACTAGGCGACTTACCTGAATCACATCAGCTTTTTCAGTGAAAAATACCCTAAACTTTTCCACAGTGGTTGAGGCATTTAGACGATAAGCCCTAACCTGTGGATTGTTCTTAGTAAGTGGTGTGGGAGGGGTGGCGGGGGGTTATATCATCTGCTGTTCTTTAGAAATGACGAATAAACAACACCTAACTTTCACACCAGGTCACAACCTGTTTTTTTGCCTCACCTTTCGGTTTTAGGAAAAAAAAGAGATAAAACGCTTGTTTTAATTATTCAATTTTGGATATGAAACAACTTGATCAGATCAAATATCACAAGGCTAACCGTTGATGTAAGATGTAATGATGATTCAACAGCCAAATCTGTAGCCCAGGGGATGGTTCTTACCATTCTCATGGCATCATGTGAGTTAATTGTAATGAATAGTTAATTTCACAATCCATCCTTGTTGCTTTAGAATGTTCTTTCCAGCTCTGTTGCAATTGTACATTATTCACCTTTGAGTCAAACTACCGCTGCAATCCAGTGCATGAACAGACGTCTACATGAACCTAATGTAGTCACTACCTGCTAACTTAAGCAGGAGTCACTTCACTTTTATCTGTGTTATCAGTTGACTCTGCCCATGTCCAAGCTTGTCAAAGCCAGGTCTTAAGCCTCACCAATCCCCTAATGACTTTTCTGTTTTGTGCAACACAGCTTAAGCTAGTACTTTAGAAAGGGCAAACCTAGACCTGTTGTCATCTGGGCCTGAAAATGGCTGGGCCAGAAGATGGTGATTAGACACCAATGTCTGTGTGAGTCAGAGAGAAACACAGAGAGGCTGATGTGTATGTGTGACCCAAGATCACTAAGATTACCAGGAGATGAGGCCGACAACCTAAATGAAGATAAAGTGCCACTGCCGCCAAGGCTTCATGTCTGGAGCCTCTGACACGTAAAAAAAATCTCTGGATCTCAGATTTTTACCGCGTTCATTATCCCTCAGTACCTTCCGTCCTCCCCACCTGAATAGTCACCTCTTGATACTCTGCCTTTTTCACCATTCACATCCCACCAACCCCCTCATCTACAGTCCTGTCTTGTCTTGCTCGGCACTATCAACAATTCTATATGCCCCACTGTCTCAGACATTTTGAATGCGGTAATGACCATGTTTGTGAAACCAAGTTTTTGTTTGCAAAATCTGAAAAATGTTATATATTCAAGAGAAGTATAATAATGACACCAGCTCTGCGTAGTAATAGTCCAAGGACAACACCGTACAAAAACATCTGAAAGATTAATGGTTTGCCGTGAGCTTCCCTCTCATCATCACCTGCAGGACAAAAAGTGAAACGTGTTGCCTCGTATTGATGATGATAATAAGGCACCGATGGTGCTGACAAAAAGTTCCTGAACTCAAACACACCAGAGTTGAAAATTGAATCTGATGTTCTGCTGTTTTGTTGTTAACTGGTCTGGTTGGCATGGTGACAGCTCATCAGCTGGCACTGATTGCACTGTGGACATTGTAACAGCCCATTTAGAGGTTGTGTGTCTATGTGCATTAGTGCACACACAGATGTGTGTGTGTGTGCGTGTGTCTGTGGTGTACCACTGTCCAGACACATCTGCCTCCCTTTAATTAGTTTGGCCTGGCACAGGGACCCTCCAGTCTCTCTCTTGTGTTTAATATCAGCTCAGACAGCGGGCATTAATCAAGGTCTAAATTCAGCAAATTGGAACTCATTTGGACAAAAGCACTTTCAGTAATTACCATAAATTCTTTTTATTCCATTCATTTTTATATTCATTTGCTGCATGCCTTTCTCTCCTGTCGTTTTCACCATTCAAAGTATGAGTATGTCAGGTGTCTGACACCAGTTTCCAAACTCTCAAGGTATTTGGCTTTTCTTCTCATCCTTGTCTGTCTTTATAAGTGAGATGGTCAGAAGGCAGTTTCTTGCCTCCTCAGTCAGAATGAGTGAGTGATCCTTGAGAGTAAGAGGACCTTCTCTAAACCCCCAATGTGCCTCTCTTTCTCCTATCCCACCTGCGTTCCTTTCTATTTAGATGCACAATTGTCGGTGATAACCTGACATGAGGTAGACAACTCCGAACATCTTCTCCCTCTTTTCAACATTTCAAGAATGTAACTTGACAAGAACCATTTGTCAATCCCCTCCTCAGACCTTCTATTTCAATCCACTCGGCCCAGCCACCTGATCTTTCCTTCTTGTTGGTTCATCAGTACCAACTGAGAGGAAATGACTCCTTGGGAGGGCGAGTAGTACCAGAAGTTATAAACCACACCAGGCGGAGATGAGGAGCACACAGGTGCAGGTTCTTGACCTGCCTGAGGGGTTCCTGTCAAAACCTCTTCATTTTGGGTCTATTTCTTCTTGGCGTCCCCACTGTGGCCTGTGTATGTCTCACTCTTGTCTTCCTCAGGTCTAGCTAAGCAACCTTTTAGGACGGGGGGCCTCGAGAGGTACATCACTGAGACGCAGGGAGCAGCCTTCAGGCTGTTGCTCCAGCTGTTGCTTTTCATCAGTCCTCAACTTCATCTCTTTTTTTTGTATTGTGTGTATTTTGTGTGTCTATTGTTAGGGTTATTACCTCTTGACTTTCTACAAGGGCAATTTCCCCATAAGGGATAATAAAGACCCTGTCTTCTACTGTAATATATTGCATGCCCGAGGGGGGGAGGAGGGGGGAGGGCAGAAAAAATAATGAGGTGAAGAATTCCAAATCAACAGGAATAACGGCTAATTATATCTTTTAGCTTCTCTCAGTAAAGCAGAGGAAATACCAATCGACTTTTTCTGTTGTAAGTAAAGTTAAAGTTTTCCTAGCGTTATGGTCTGCATGATCAACACAGTGCTGCGTGGTTCTGTATCCTCCCATTCGGTTCGTTAGCTTCCTTTTGATTGGGATCGACTGTTGCTTTGTCATTTCACTAGAGGAGATTGCTTTGATTTTTGGGACAGACAAGAGAAGATTATACAGAATTAGTCGGGGCCGTGTGGATGGTTGGCTTCAAGCCATTTTCCCGTTTGTGTTTTGCATTGTTGCTTTGCAGCTCCAAACCATTTTTCTCCTTTTTTTTCATCCCTTTTTTGCCTCATGCCTCTGCTCAGGATCTGGCCAACAATTGATAAGACTCAGTTTTGGACAATGCTTGGCACGATGAACTGGATCGGTGGTGCTGGTGCTCATGCAATATGTCGAGTACGTATTGCTTAAGCTTTTGGAAGGATGTTTTTGTTTATCTACGTAATGTTCTAAATCCTCGTGGTCCTGAACATTATTGATGAATTTCTTTATCTCCCTCTTTTCCATCTTCCAGCCCCAATCTAGTGTTATTAAGCTCCACGGTGTATCTGTACACCTTCTATACACTGGTTGACTCCTTGTCAAGTTGAAGTAAAAAAAAAAACAATATCTGTATTGTCTAAATTCACAAGAGATTTTGTATTGAGGGACTTTCCAGTCCTAGTATTAAAATAATATTGAAAACAGTTCCAAAAAACCTCTGTAAAGGGAAAGAAGTGGAGAAACTATAATATGTTTAAGTTGTATCAGATCCAGACTCCAGACGAGGAAAGAACAAGGAGATAAGTTTGCAGCCAGAAGGAAATATTTTTTTTTTCTTTAATGTTCTTCTAACCCCAAACTTTTTAAATAAAATCGGTACATTTTCCCCATAAGGCATACTCAACACAATTGTATGGAATTTTGTCCTCCCATTTTAGCGCCAGGACTTTAACTATCTATATTTTTTGAGGCATGAGTTAGGGTGAAAGGTAAGAAAAAGAAGGCACGAAAGATTAGATTGTAACAGTCCTGGACTCAGTGTTTTACTACGAGAATGAACAAGCCAGTCATCAAAGCACCGAGACGGCAGCCCTCTTCTGTCACCACGTGAGTGTTGGTAGTACAACAACACATTTGAAACACTTGGTACATTTTCTCATTTTTTAAGGTCATTGACTCATAAAAAAACAAGTCTCAGGCAACAATTGAGGCAGGCGGCCCCTGGTCCTCTTGGCTGTCTGGATTGATGGACGGTCAATTCCAGCAGCGGGAGATAATCACAGCATGTCAGCCTCCTCCGATCCAAACTCTTATCTGTGTCTGCCCATAGCCAGCTTTTCACAAATAACCATGGGGACACACATTTCACTTTATTGTTCTAAAGCCGCAAGGGAGGGAATGTGTTTGCTCATACTGAACTAAGCTTTGTGTTTTTTTTGTTTTTTTGTAGACTTGTTCAAGAGCATTCTTTTTGGGATGCTTGTGTGCACCTGCACAAAACAACCTTATTTGGGAAGTTCTTTAACCTGTGACAAAGCGGCAGTGGCGTGAGTTGTTAATTCAAGATTCAGATTTAAATTCCGTTTATTAATCGGCCGTTCAACTGTTCATTGTCAAGACTTTGCAGTATAAATGCTGCCCAAATGTAAGTCTGGCTGTCAGTTAGTGGATGGTAAATTGGTAGTTTGGACCAAAAATTACTTTACAAGCACAGATCATTAATCTTACGGTCTGGGTCCTTGCCTCCAGCATGACGTTTTTGGTCTGGCTTTAAGCTCTGTGCTGGTTTTATAATTGAAGGTTTTAAAAGGTGTTACTTCAAACAGTAATCATCCTCATTATAATCAGTTATTATCATCATCAGGTGAGATGAGCTGAGATTATATCAAATTGCACTTTGCCAAAAGTCTTCATTTCCCCAGAGTGAGCTGTGCTAATTGTGGCCTAATGGTGAGCCATTGGAGCTCAGAGTGGTAAAAAGCACTTGGTTGGTGAGGCTCGCTGCTTTTTCCAGTGCAGGCTGATTACTCTGTCTAGTTAATGCGCCCACCTCAGATACAAATGGAGAGTGGTTTATTGCATCAGGGGAGACAGTCAGCCTGTCAATATCTCCCTCTCCCTCAGACAAAAGATGGAGATGAAGAGAGATTGAAAAGAATCAGAGCGACTATATTCCCGACAGCAAATTTAACCGAGAGAATGAAAGCACGGTGCAATTTTTGAATTACAGCTTTCGGTTCCAATAATATCTTTCTCTCCAGAGGCTGTATGAGACCTGTGTCAATGATTTAGAGAAGGGCCCACAATGGCGTATGGCTGATGGCCTGTAGATTTATATGGAGAGCTTAGACAGTTTAGGGTAAGAAATTGTTTTAAGATGGAATCATGATCTAAAACGAATGGTAAAAATGACATCAGGGAAGCTGCACAGAGCACAACAATTACACATATTTTAAGATGGTGACATTTTTGCTTCTATTTTTCATTTATATTTTTCATCATCTGTGTGTGTCTGTGCTAGCAACCTGCAAGCGGAAAAGGGCACATCTGCTGCAATATATCACAGGAGGGTCATTTTGATCATTTTGTTCCAAGTTCATTTTTTATATTTGAAATAAAAAACAAACAAAAAAAAAACAACCTTTTATCAAACAACTTCCTGCAAGGCAGACCTGATAGCTCTGCAAGACATGACCAGAGCAAAGCTCTTAGTTGTGCCAAACACCCACAGTGGCGGCAGCACGGCTTGCAATGTCTCTGTCTGGATAGATACTCAGAGGTAGCACAAACCCGCCACTCTTCCAGCAGCTCAGCCAAATGAGGTAAGAATAGGGTCAGGAAGTAAATAACTCTGTTCTGACCTGATATACAAGAAACAGACACTGGTGGAGCAGCAGGAACTAGCAAACACAGTATGTGTCTGGCTGCAGAGCAAACATAGACACCGGCCAAAAATATTGGTGCTCACTTTAACAGTAGCAGTTCCACATTCACCCATGGTATGTACTTGTTTACAATGAAATCATGTACCTCTAAAAATAATAACACTGTTAAATGTTTGGTTAGGTTCAGTTTAAAGTATAAGCTAGTTTTTGTTCTTAAATGGGCCCATCGATTAAATCATTTTCATTATTTTTCTCAGGACTCGTATTTTCTTGTTGTTGTCATATGTTATCAAATAATGCTTTCTGACCTGTCAGAGTTTCTGGATTTGCTTTCACCCCTTTCCAAAGATTAACTTGTTTAATGAGTTTGAGAGCTCTCTTTTGTCTCTTTTTTTTTTTTCTTTTTTGTGTTCACACAAAATTAGATGTCCTTGAGCCATAATTGAAAGAGGCTTTTCATGTGGGAGGAGAAAACACAGGAAGTCAGAGTTCTTTTTTTGTTTGATTATGGCAGGAAATGATCACTTATAATCCACATATTTCACAAAGGTCATCTTGATGCCCCAGAGTCACTGATGGGATCATCCAGCGCACCTCTCAATGATCCATCCTGAAACACTGCTCTGGCTTTTTCTAGAGATGGTATCATAGTTTTGTCGGAACAGAGCGGCCACTTTACAAACCATCTAGTCCTCAGGTCTTGTCTCTCCAAGTGGTTACTAGTAAAAAAAACAGATTTTTCTCATTGTAGGGATTAGTACTTTAAGTATAGACATAAGTTAAATTAAATTAATGATTTATTTATTTTCTTCTTTTATGATATTTATGTATTTGTCTAACTTCTGAACAACTATCTGAGACTGAACCTAATGTATGAAGGTCAACTTAAATGCTGAAAAAAAAGAGCCAAATATAGAGACAATCAAAAACTGTAAAATCAATGTAATGTGGTGCTGATCTTTTTATCACTATAACAATGATTTTTCTGGGTTATTGGTTTTTGTCATACTGTTAGGTCTGTGTGGTAGTCTCCATGTTTCTGGATGAGAGACTGATGATTGGTCCAGGATTTTGTTCCTTCCTTTCATTTATTGACAGTCGTGATTGGCTTCAGCTTCCTTTTCTACTCTTGTGCAGAAACTCACATTTCAATTAAAAATGGTAAAATGCTGATTAGTTGAGGGATCAATTAAAATCCAAACTCTACAGTTGTCCAAGGATAAGATGTTTTTTACAAGATTGCATCTAAAAAGCAACACATGTTCATAGGCTCTTTTTTGGGGCATAAACCCAATGACATGTGAACCCTTCCAACACGCTGGTTAACCCATGAGGAAAGAGAAACCTCCCCGTGGTGTGAAAGGTGGAGGGATGCTGAGTCCATTTACTCCATCAGACAGCTTCATAAAGCGGCTGCCAAGGGTTCCCAGTGGGGCCCTCAACAGCAGAGAGCAGTGAAGCGCCTCTGGACTTTGCTCTCTGATGTGACAATAGTTCTCCTGCAGGTATGGAAAGCAAAGAGGGTGAGGAGGGTAAAAACCAAGATGGTGGTCAAGCAATAGACATCTGTTGAACGCCTCATGAATGGGTCATTGAAAAATAAATGAGGTGAAACATTGCTGCGGAGCAACAACTGTCAGTCAATTCGGGCATGGCTGCTTGTCAACACCGCCTGTTGTTTTCTTGGTTAGTAAAAGGCTGTGATGATTGTTGGTTTATCAACTTATGACGTAGCAAAATTAAAAACAATCTAATATAAAAGGAAAAAGTGTTTTGTACTTCAAATAATGCACAAAAATGTGATTGTGGAAACACTGGATGCCATTTTCTGAACTTATAGTTTGTATGTATTTGCATTATTCTGTTAGTTGATTTTTATTTTTGACTTTTATTTTTCTTGACAGTAAATTTGATTGGCTCTTTTTATGGTTCTAGAAAAATAAATCTGTTGAGAACAAGTTCTGTGTAGAAAGACTGAAGGCCATGTAGGACCAATTAAAGTATCTCTTTTCTGAATTTTTAATTTTTTAAATTTCTACCCTTCAGTCCTGATCACAGAGGCAGCTGGGGCCTTCACATGTGTATTCATACTGAGGGTCAATTAACCTAATCTCTTATCTGCATGGTTTAACCCTAGTTTTAGATTTTATTTTTATTTTATTAGTCAAGAAAATAAATATATTTAGGAGCTTTCCATAATGTCTAACAGCGCTGTTTACCATGTGCACTTCTATCTTTCCTTTCTTTGTCCCTCTACTCATAAAGTTCATTTATCGTATTTCCTCATAGGCCTCTAATTCCACCCATGGGTCATTTCACTAGCACAAGCTAACTGTCTCTGGCTCTGACATTAAAGCCCCGACTTTTCCTAATTCATCCTGTTCCTCCTCTATCATTCCTCCATCTTCCATCCCTATCTAGTAGTCGTCACAGCCGCTGAACGATTTCCTCTCACTGGGAGGCTCCTCTGAGTCACTGTGGCGATGTCAAACGAGGCTCCTATTTAAGCTCATTAAATGTTTCCAAGAGAATGGGAAATCAATGGTGCATACCGGTGCGCAAGAACTTTTCTCTTAATTTAATTTCTCCTCCCTCTTATCTGTTTGCACATCTCTTTTTTTTCTGCCATTGTTATTCCCTGTTTTTCCTCCAGGCTGTCGTTCTCGGTGGTAGTGATTGGTAAGGTGCAGGGTTTGGGGCGGGGGGTGGGGTGGGGGGCGGAAATGGAGCAATCACAAACCATTTGAACTTGTGTAAGTGACAGGCACCGTGTTGCAGGGCTGTCCAGGTTTCTCAGAGTTGTTCTGGGTGCACTCAACATTCAGAGCAGAGTCGAGCTTAAAGTTTCACCCACACTGACCTCAGCCCAGAGGATGTCGACTTTTTCCAGCCTCGCTGTTAGGGGAACAGGTTCTAAACAGAACAGAATGTTGAACTGAAGGGGGAACATATCTGAAGGAATAAATCTTGGATTGAGATGTTTACCGTTTAAAGAAAAGTTCTGTCACATTGTTGTTTCCTCTCCATTCTGACTTTAACTTATTGTCTTTTTCCTCCTCCGTCCATCTTGTTGGTTTCCTTGTCAGATGTTGGCGTTACATTCAGCCCGTGCGTGACGGTGTGTTTGTGTCTGCGTGTGTGTGTGTGTGTGTGTGTGTCAAGGAAAGAATTGTCTGGCAGTCCTCTGTGCTGTTTCAACCATGCCTGGGGGCTGGGCCCACACCTTTTCCAGAGCTTCTGTAATTGCTCTTTTGGGGCTTTGTCTCTCTGGCTCTGAGCCCGTCTCCATCACTCTCACTCTGTCTCCCTGCCTTGCTCTTTTGCCTCCTCCCTTCTGTTTTTGCCCTCATTTCGACCTCCCCCCCCTCCCTGTATGCCTCATTATGGTTGATACCCACCTGCTCAATTTTGGATTTTTCTTCACACACAGAGACACACACGCGCCTCAGGGCTGCTCAGGTTTTCAGAGGTGTCTGTCATTTGATGCCTGTCGTATACCTAATTTGTGTGCTATCATCTCTAAAGCAGCTTTGGTAATATTGCTATGCAGAGACAGCAGCCCTGTCACAGTTTTTTTCTCTCTCTGACTGGCACACATACACACATTTACTCATCTTTGTTCCCGGTGTCAGAGTACTATATTTCATAAAGCACACGCCATCATCCCCAGCCCCTCCTTTTGTGTACACTCATCAGCCGCAGGCTCTCAAAACACAAGATTGTCCTTTTCTGTTGCCATTCCAACTCTCCACTCTTCCCCCTGTAGTACTACAGCTCTTTTTTTATTCCCAGGCTTGGGAGCTTAGGTAGAAGGATAATGGATGTGCCTAGTTGCAGCTGCTCAGCAGTGGGCTCCTATCATAAGAGTTATCTGGCTGTGTGATGAATGGCCTCAAGTTGCATGTCTCCACCAATCAATAAGCTACTAGCACCCAGATGAGCTAGATGGCCCCTAGATCTGCACTCCCTCCATCCACACATTTATCTACCTCCTGTAATCCCTGGTGTTGTTTGTGAACTTTTCCCTCCAATTCATGGCCTGAATTGCACCATTGATCTTTCATCCTCGGCTTGTTTTAAATAAAGGCCCAGTGTCTCCCTTATATTCAGGCATGCATGCTTCCTGACGGCAGTTATTGCTGCACTGGCGGCAGGGCACATAAACATCACTTAAGCCTAATCGAAGGCTCCGTAATCTGAGAAGGGCGGGAGAGAAAATGAGCTTTCTCACTCACGCTGGATGACCATCGGGGTTTCCATCGAAAGGCTGATTCACGTATGGGTTTCATGTGGATGTACACGCTTGTAATGCAGAGGAACTGACGATGCATGTACACAACAGTCCTGCTGTTACAGGACTGTTCGCTTTTATATTTGTATATGGACCAAAACCAATATGTCATAGGTTCTGTGTTTCATTCAGGGTTAGATTAAAATTGGACACTTCCTGTCAACTCTGATTGTACTTCTGATCTTTCATTGTGTCTGCCATGAAGTGCGGCTTCTCAGCCTGTTAATTGCATGTCTTCTGACCACCACACCTGTTGCTGTCAGTGCAGCTGTGAGAGACAGGGAGATGCTGTGCCGTCTGACCTCTACGGCTCTACCACTACCTCTCCTCTGGGTGTAAATCCCCCGGGAACGGTGGGAATGTTCATTGGTGAACGCACACACGTGTGAGAGTAGGCGCTCCCACCGTCGGCTGTATTTATACATGACCTTGAGCTTAACCTGTACTGTGTATGTTCGTGCAAAAATCCGTGTGTTTTTTTTAAACCTGGCCAATAATGACTCCATCCTAATTCTCTTCTCTCCTCTCTCCCCTTATCCTAGAGCCTGGGCCCTTAATGAAGCTGGGGGTCAGCAGCAGTGTGTGGCTAATTAGCCAAGTTTGCCTGGGGCTCCAGCTGCCTTTGATTGAAGTGTCTAGCCAGGAGCCACTGCGCGGCCGCCGCTCCCTGCTCTGTTCCACTCCAACAGCCAAGACACTCGGTGCACCCCTGACTGCCTCTCCCTAGTGAGTATTAGCCGAGGTCATTTTATTTTCACTTACTCTCCCAACTCTGTGTTCACTCTTCTTTCTTTGATGCACTAAAGAGTCTTCCAGCGTCGACTTTTATATGAAAAACCTTCACCGATTGAAGATGCATTCATCTTTGGTGCCTATGTTTTGTGATGCTGTCACAGGTGTCTCCCCATTGTATATTTTTCCTCAATTTTATTCAAAAAAAAATTCATTATTTTCCCCGTC
>NC_024312.1:14178322-14191733 GCF_000523025.1 Cynoglossus semilaevis
AATTATTCAAGTTTTCAGTTTGCCAGCAGTGGGTAAAAAAAGCATCCAATATTTCCTCTCACAATGGTACAGCAGTTACAGAGCTGGCCAAGCTGTATGGCACAGTGTTCTCTTCTGAATTGGAGTCAGTGGTGTGGATGTGTCTCTAATTAGTTTAGCCTTTGTTTTTTTTTTCTTCTTTCTTTTCCTTGTTAGGGGAGTCTTAGCCCCTGTTGTTTTGCCGTCAGTACAAGCGCTAGCAGAGCTAGCAGGGCAGTTGTGAGCCCTGGGGAGAGGACTGAACAGATTGGGTGTTAAGATGAGAGAGGAGTGTGAAACACAGCATCTCGGCTTCCTAGCAAATAGTTGACCGTCTCACCTGGGAGATGTTTCGGCAAAGTTAAGCCCCTCAGCGCCACCGTACACTAATGAAAACATTTTATGTGTCTGTGCTCATGGAGGTGGAACCTGGCTGATAGTACATGGCAAAATACATGTGTTAGGAAACAAGTGTCCAGTTATAAGTTAAGTCCTGGCCTACTAGGTAAAATGAGATGTAATTTCTTAAAGCTGTACTTGTATGTCAGGAGGGTTTTGTTTTTGTATAGAGTTTGTATGTTTTCCCTAGTCTGGGGTCCAAGACTTCCCGAGGTCCCAAAATCTCTCAAATTGAAGATTAGTTATTGTTCATTAAATATATTCTACTGGTATGAAAGATAAACCACCACCCCCTACCACTTTTAAAATGTCTTTAATGGAGTATATGGAATATATATGATTCACCTAATTTCCAACATACCCAGATGCTGCTCATAGATTCTCAAGAATCTTTTTTTCCTTCGAGACAGCTGTAAAGGCTACAACTCAGAGGAGAGGAAAGATGTGAAGTGGAAAGTGACAGACACTTTAAAGGTGTTGTTATTACAGGTGATATCAATTTGTATGCACATAAGCATTTAACATCTCCTGCATACCTTAAAGCCCAAGGCTGCCATAAAGCCCCAGGACCTGCTTGTTTGGCCATGTGTTAAACTCGTCCATCTGTGGAGGGCTCAGCTTGACAGACATCCCTGCGTCCACACTCATCTATTCCACAATCATTTGTTTAGTTAGGTCATAACTCTCACATGCCAGTTTCCATCACATTTCCTCCCGTCTTGCATGCCTGCCAGGCTGCCCGCTGGTGTTAAAGATAAACAAAATATGGCGCACTGGAAATGTAGGCTACCCCAGGTGGTTTTTTTGCATTAATAGAGCCTGAGCTGAGAGATGCTTTAACCCGCAGAATTCGAGTTGCATGACTGATTCAGAATGTTTGGCATTAAAAAGTGTCACATGTTTACTGTTCTTTTCTTTGATCTTAGACTGTGGTGCAAATGTAATGTCTGATGAGCAGACAATAGTTTTTAATAATGTTTATATAATTTTAATCTTGATTTTGTCCTTTTTGCTGCTTTGACTTTACACCTTCGAGTTACCCGGTTCGGAGTTTGTCTTTCCAAGAAAACGTGTAAACAAAACGCTATTCATATCGATGCCTTTGACAGCTTACATTTCAAAGGAGCCAGTGATATAATAATGTTCAACAGAAGTGACTTGCTGAGGGGCATATCTTATAACTGCTGCTTTAGAAGTCAGTTCAGGTTAATTTAGAGGGGTTTCTAATGTAGACAGCTATTTCTATGATATTGAAAAATTAAATTGACTTTAGCCGTGCATGAACACACATTAGAGTAAAAATAATTATGACACACAAAGGTAAATGAACCATCCATATTTCAAAAAAGGGGCTGTAGACCGTTATGATAGAGTTGAGCTTCTTTTAAAAGATGAACATGTTGGTGAGTGTTCACATACATAATCATTTTAATATATGTATTTTATGTGTTGACTCATTTGTTTTAACCTAACATTAATAATGAGGCTAATATTGTTTCTCCGTTGTTTTTTAAATGCAATTCCTGCAGAATTGATCTTCTTCCTGTTAATCTTATTTTGTTTGTTGAAGGATCCATATATCGATTGTGAAGTTATAGGACGGTGCTAAATAAACATTGTAAATATTGAGGGTTTTTTTCTCAGCCGATACTCGTATATTATACTGTATATCCAGCCTTTAAAATTGCATCATCACCATACCACAGTACTCCACTGCCAGCGGAGTGAAGAGTGGTTTAAAGTGCCTCCAGTTCCCCCCCACACGCGTAACCACCAGATAAACTTTATCACCTCGGGCCAAAACAGACATGAAGATTCTTCTCCAACTTATGTTTGGTTTTACTCATTACACACGGCAAATGCCTCGTCCTTATTGTACCAAACAACACCTTGTTCCTGACTCATCAACCCTTCCCTGCTGCCTCCAAGCTTCAGCGACTCCAACACAGTGCTGCAGCCCTCCAATTCCCTCTCGCCCCCTGTGAATATCCAAGCTGTCGATGCTGACTAGGATTAACATTTTCTTGCCAGGCCACAGTTGGAAAAGATCCGGCCTTCGGGCCACATATAATGCTCTGCTCCAGCCCTTGCAAACAAGGCCTGTTCGCTACAACTGTCATGTAGATACTAAGTAGCATGGATCAGCATTGTAGATACAAAGTTAACAACGCTTTGGATCAGTGTTCATTTCTTTTGATGAATACATGATTGAAGTTGGTGAAGATGATCTGATTTCGAGATTTTCCCCCGAAATGACCTTTGCTAAGAGGCTAAGTGGGTTTTTTTTTAAATTATGCTACAACAAGGAGTAAATCACCGAGTTCATTTCACACCTGCACATACAGTGGACAAATGATGTGGATTTTTGGCTTCACGGGAATGAGAGCCAAAAAAAGGAAAGATCCACCAAGTGTAGGCACGATGAGAGACAGATTCCAGATGAGCCTGTCGAATGGTTTCACTATTAATCCACAGACGTACGGATCTCTACAATAATCTGCCAAGTTTCTGCAGAAGTCACTGGAGCAGGGATGGCAGTATTTCACACCCCCGCCCTAGCCTTTACATCCTGCCTCTCAGACACTTCTTGGCAGCAAAAGGTGATGGCAAACATCTGTTAAAGTGTGTGTGAGACGTGTGTACGATGACAGAATACACTCGGCAGACAAAAGAAATGTGTTTTAAATTTAGATTGCGTTTCATTCAGACTTTCAGTTTTTATTATTATTTATTTTATTAGCCAATTAAGCTAACTTGGTGTTTTGCAGTGTAAAGAATGAACATGAAATAGATTGGATGTGCAAACATTTCAAGCAGCTACAAGGCTCCAGGGCTCATGTTTGAAAATTGATTCTGCATCCTTGCTGGCAGATAAATGAGCAGAAGCAAGTGGGAGAAGATAACTAACTTCCTTTGGAGTCAAATTGTTTCCCGTGGCTGGAGAAAAGGAAGTGGAGTCAGCTCCCTTTGGCTCCATCTGATGTCTTAACTTTTTCTCCTTTTGTTGCACAAACAGTGTTTTTTCTTTGGCTTTTCACTTGTCTACTGTAAGTATAAAAACAGTTGAGAGAATTATTTGGCATGTTCTCTGGGCGCTCCTCAGCAGCTGCCAGAGACGGGGCTGCTCAGAGTCTCTCAAGTCTTTTTATTTGGGTGATGCTGCTGAGAAATATAAATAAAGAAATGGAGCCAGTAATTGGTGGTTCTTGGTAATTAGGACCAGCCTGTCAGAGAGAGAAGGTACCTCACTCTGATGCCGCTGCAGCAATGGCAGTAATTACTATTACCTAATGGGGTTGTTGACACAGCCCCATTCTTAATCAGGATAGGGGGCTGTTGTTTACTGCCCCCACCTTGAAGAAGTTTAGCCACAGTAATGCTACAGGAATTAATTCTTACTACCCTTAATGTCCGTCCAGTCGTGAATTCTAACAGAGCGCTGATGAATTAGGTTTCCGTTCATCTTTGCAGTAATGGGTCGTACGTGTTTCTTTTTGCACCGTTGTACGGCGCTCGTCCATATTTTAATTAGTCCGACGGTTTGATTTTCTCTACAGGTGGTGTGACATAAACCATAAACAGCGGTATCAATCATCTCAGCAGGTTTTTGTGAAAACCCTGTAATCCCTTCATTTCATTCACGGATACTGTGGGGGTTGTTCTGGGCTTGGAGCATATCTACTCGCCTGTCTCTGCTCCTCTGTGTGAGAGATTGGATTCCCCAACTCCCCTTTTGCTCCATCCTTACACACACAACCACACACACACACACACACACACACACTAGTACAAATGTACCTGCCTCAACATTCACATAGCTCTTGTCAGATCCTCACCGTATAAATTGGCTGGTCTGACCTGATCATATATAGGGTATCTAACCAGGCACCATGTAACCTGTATAGGTGATGATTACAAGTTGTGGGTAATAACTTTCCCCTATCTGGCGTAAAATTCTGTGCATCTGGCCCCAAACTTACAAGCACAGCATTTGCTCTGTGAGATGGAGAATGTGAATTCTCCTGTAGAGGCAGAGTACCTTGGTGACTTTTCCCCTTCCAGCTGTCATGCAAAGCAATGGCCCTGTAGGCGATTCATACGACTTTATGCAAGCCAGTGTGAAAGTGGTTATTGGTTGGGTAGAAGGGGCAGTGATGGGGGGTAAGGACAGTTGCTGTTTTCACCTGTGCAGTAGCACAGAACACGCCAATTGCATTAGACCTGCATTAAACATGTGACTTGTTGTTACTTCCAGTGTGATGGACAGTCAAACATATTGCAAGGCAGAGAAAATGGCTTTTTAAGTAGACTATTTGTGGGGAAGATACTGTATTCATTTGATTATAATAAAACATCCATTATGCTCTTTGTGAACAGCAGGGGGGTGGAGGGGAGTGAGGCCAGCAGAGTGCAGCTCAATGTAATAACAACGGTGCGCCTGCTCTAAATGAGCCACGGAAAAGAGCAGGTTCCAGTAGATATTAGTTTCCTTTTGCAGAGGTGCTCAGATCTGTTGATATGTTCTGTGAGGAGTAATAGAGAAATATATCTGTTTTTATTGTGCCTTGGCGACAGAGTTATGTTTAGAGCTAATATAAAGAGCTGGAACATGGCGTAAAATGATATTATGGCCCATTAGGTGGGGGCCCGGGCTAAGTGTCACTAGCTGTAAGTGAGGACTGGGGGTAATGGGGCCGCGTCGTATTGTCTTTGATCTGCTCTTTTACTTCACACTGATTGAATCGTCCACATCCCTGGCACTCCATCTCCCGGGGAACCGGAATGGGCTAGGTGATTTCGGCTGAAGACGTCACTCTGTCAGACATGAAAGATAAGAGAATAGAAGGGGAGAATTGGAAGGAGGACGTTCGGAAAAGTAGGGGGAAAGCGATGTTTGGGAAATATGCTGAGATTGATGTGAAGAACCAAAGGGGAGTGTGGAACCCATCATGTTCTTTATGACTGTGCACTTGGGAACTTTTGCAGCAAAACAACAATAAACATGGTTTATTTTTATTGGACTTCAAACTGTGAAAAGACCAAAATGTGATTGTTCACTGGCTGCCCTCTCTTTTTTATGTAATACTACCTTGATCCACTGCTCTCTAGGCTCTTGGTCTGCTGACCTCGTACATCTGTGTCTATGGTCTGGCTCTCGGCAGAGCTTGACCCTCTGATGCTGGGGCCTGCCTCAGTGGGTAACTACAGGAAGGTTCAGCGTTTTATTAAGGTTCTGCTGCTTTGACAGATTCATGAACTTCCCTTGAGATCATTTTTCCTTTCCACATGCTGTAAGAAGGAGTCTTTATCAGAACGGCAGAAAGAAATTAGCATAAATCACTTTTTGGGATTCTTCTGTTAGGAACTGTCTACACCAAGACCCTGCCTGAGTACTCTGCACCACCTCCATCATGTGCCTGCCACCATCCTGCCAGTTGCACAGTGAATAGGCCAGGCATTGTACTGAGCGGCATAGTTTATCTGCTGTCTTGCACAGACAGCATGGGGGCTCAGGAAGTAATCTGAACCAAGCAGGCAAAGAATTCCAGGCATCCTGAAAGAAACCAGATGTGTGTTTTTGTTCACTCAGTCTTGCCATGTGTGCTCATTTTTACTAGCACATAAGACGTTATGTCAAGAAGTTCATCCTCAGAGCGCCTATTGATACACATTTAGAATAACAGGAACCCTGCAGGGAGTATTGGTTTCGTTTTAGTAGAAAAATGGCAACTGTCCAAAATGAGCACGGCCCATGTGTTTAGATCATATATTTATACTCTGTGTTAAAATGCAAGACTTAGTCATTTAACACTTGCCATTTATAGATCGACACAGAGGAAACTGTGAGAGACGTGAATCCCGATTTTCTTTGTCAGTCAAAGGGGCATAGAAAAAGTTTCTACTGCAGGGTTGGTCAAAAAGTTTAAGGATGGATGTTGAAAGGTGTTCCATTTATATATATATTTATATATATAACTGAAACATATTAAGACACATCTCTCAGGTCTCAGTCTTTGTTTTTTAATGTTTTATCATTAAATGTTGAACCACAGTCAAATATACAGTAGATATATTATAAAATTACATCAAACTTCAGAAGTGAACTTTGAATGGAAATCTGTTAAATTTAATAGTAAAGTTTTGCAATAGCTGGATGGACCCTTCACCACCTGGTGTTTTTCTTCATGCTTGAACAATTTGAAAAAAAATCTTTGTCTTTCAACTTCCACTCTTATACCTTGCCATCGTTGACCTTGCCATGGATTGTTTTGTTTAACCTACAACTGCATGATGTTTTTGGTTCAGTCCTGTGACTCGTGCCCAGTGTCGAATGTCTGTTTATTCTACCAACAAAGTGTGAACGCCACTGAAGTGTTGACATCATCCGCTGCTGTATTACACCCACATTGCATGCCTTGACCTCCTGGCCCTGGTTAAATGGCTTAGACGGACCCGCCTGTCACATTCAAAGGCTTTTTAAATTTATTTTACATTCAGACTTTTGTCCCACCTCCTTTCTGACTCTACTATACCATCAAAGAGAGTGGTGTTCGTTGGGCGGGGCTCATCCTAGCTGGAATGTGTGACTAAGTGTGCGTGCTTGTTGCCTGAACATGCAGGCTGCTATCAGCCAACACCACAGGAAATGACCAGCATTTGCTTTGAAGTCCCAGCAGAGTTTTCATTATTCCTACTATCTTCAGAGACACGAGGCGGCAGCAGATACCACCCCCTCTTGCACTGGTGTTAGTCTGCACTCTCTCTCTCTCTCTCTCCTCTGCTGCTCCCCACTCAGAGCTGTGCCACCCAATGCCTGATGTGAATTCAGAACAAGCATATATTAGCATAGAGCACAGGAGTGCTAGCTGCCACGGGGCACAAACCCCACCACTGCCTCCTCATTTCTACACACCACACTTGCCTGAAAAGGCTGAGAGGGCACGTGTAATTGCATTTTCTTCTCCCTGTGCAGAAACCCACAAGTAAGATATGGGAAATTCTAAGATTCCCCAACCTTGGCTCATCTTTTCAATTTCTCAGATATTCCCACTTGCCTCACCGAACACCTCCTTCCACTTCCAACCTCCGCTTCCCCTGCTCATGCTCTTAGCATGTTCAAATGTGTGGCGTGTGAAGAAATTAATTGGATCACAGGGTGGAAGTGTTCAGCTCTCTGTGGTGTACTCAGTGTGAGGTGGGTTTGGCAAATGCTTGGAAGGACTCGACGCAAGATCAAGTTTTCTAGACTGTGCCTTTTAGAGATTTGAGCCTCACATCAAGTCTAACTCTAAATTAAATGTTTACACAAACGCTGTTTTAAACCTGTAAACCCAACAAAGACTAAATAATATATGCACAACCTTCACAGCGGGAAGGTGGCCACGTAATTTAGCTGCTTGTGAGGCTCAGGCCAAGACAACAACATGGAATCAGCGTGTTTGAAATCCCTAGTCAAGGTCCTTTCACGCATCAATGCTTTTCACAGTATTTTTAGAAGAGTGTTCCCTGTTGCTAATTAGCAAAGCTAATCAAGTGTTCTGATCAAGCACAAAACTGTACACAGACAGAAGCCTCTATTTTCTAAATGATAAAGTATGAGAACATGCTGTATAGAATAAATTATTATTATTATTATTTTCTTAGTTTAGTTGGCCCTGCATATTAATCCACTGACATATCAATTCTTAGTTTAGTTGGTCCTGCATATTAATCCACTGACATATCAAAAATATCAAGAATAAACTTAATTTCATTTATCTAGCATTTATCAGCTCTATAAATTGATTGTTTCATTGAACCTGGTTTCACAAACTTATAGTGCAGTATATTCTCCACGAAGAGAAGCAGCTACATTATAATCAAATAAAAAAAATACCAAAAGGTTCAGATGTTTAAAGTCAGAGACCGTGACCTACAGCCGGCATAACCTTGGATCCTTTATTGGATGTTGTTCATCATCTTTATCTCCTCCTTCCCTCCCACCTCGTTCACAGTCATATTGCTGGTGTCAATCAACAGGCGAATGCATGAAATATTAATTCAAAGTTGATGATGAGCTGATTGAAAAAAGCACATATCTGAAGAGATGGAATATGTGTTTAAATATTCAGCAGCAACACTCGTCACTGTGCACTTCCAGTGTTATTGGAGCATTTAAAAGGCACCAACGTTTACTTCCCGGCCGTAGTGTTTCCAGCTCCCTTGTAATGTAATGTAGTGCAGCCTGTGTTAGGCTTTCTCCCTCCTCCTATGTTTAGGTCTAAACAGTGCAGCTGTTGCTTTTTTACCTCCGTGTTTGGCCTTCTCCCCGTGTCCTGTCAGCTGCCTCTCTCTCTGATTTATAACAATCTGGAGCTAATGGTACAGAACCTGGATTTGTGTCCGTGGTGTTGTGACTAGCCCTGTGCCGGCTCATTGGCCTCCTCAATTTACTTTCTTTCTCATTCTCACTCTGTCTCTTTCTCGCTCTCTCACTTTCTCTTTTTTTTTTAAACTTTCCACAATTGGATAAGGTGAGGGACCAGTGAGCGACTTGGCTTTTGATCAGCATCCCAGAATCTCTCGCTCATTCGTCTTCATCCCCCTCCCTTCACCACAGACTCCAGGCTGGCAGGACAGCAGACTGACCTTCAGACGGGGCCGCCGGACCTTTAATCCTGCTTTCATCCCTCATACTCTCCTGACCCTTCCGCACTCACTAGAATTTGCATATTTTCGCCGACTGCTTTCTCTCAGTGTGGCTCCACTGAAAACATAGCTCAGGCTGCAAGAATTGCAGGGTGACTTAAAATACAGGACAGTGTTAATCACAAGAATCTGCAGTTCAAAAGCGTGTTATCTCCCCCGCACTGTCCTTTCTCCTCTCTGTATCTCTCGAGGTTGCTTCCATCATACTGCGTGCATCGCCAGGTTTGTGAAGGATGTCGCTGCCAGCTGTCTTTTTCATGGAAGGCTGCCAACCTCTCCTCATATACTCTGTCCATCGTTATTTCCTTGTTTTTCCCACCTCTGTGTTTTCCCTCATCCCTCCATTTGTCTTGTAATGAACTCAGCCTCAGTTTTTTCTTTTCTTTACTTCATCTCCTTTGTATGTGCAGCAGGTAAAGACAGGGTTCCCCCGGATCCTACCATCTCAGGGATCATTGGGTTCATCTGAATTCCAATGTAAGACATTTTTCAAAGCCTTACAAATGCCATAAGAAGTCCCATTTATAAAGCTAGTAGAATCATAACATGATGATGGGTAGGTGCAGATTTAACCAGACTTGACTTGATAATGAGGATTTGCTTAAACCAGTAACAGGAACTGTATTTGTGGCACAGTGCATTTTTATGCAGAAGAACTGCACTATGGGAACCAATGAAGTGGAAACCATGATGTCACTTCTGTTTTTTCTTCTTCAATTTTGAATATTGTCGGTCTTGTATTTCATTCTGACAGGATTCAGAAAGTCTGAAATGTTAAGCTGTCGGAAGTCTACAGGTTTGTTTGGAGCCCTGGTTGGCACACTGGTGCAACAGTACAGAGGTCAGTCAGGGCGGAGTTCTGTCCATGTTGGCAGACTATGTGTCAGCATTCTGCCAACAGTATATTAAGCTCAAACAGATCATCTATTCCCCTCTACGACCGGCTGGGTCGCTTTCAGTGGCCCAAAAAAAGGTCACAAGCAGACAAAGAGAGCTCTATGTCTCCTCTACACAGCGAGCGGTCCAATCGATTGGCAGCTGTTTCTTCATCTCCCATTCTACAGGGCCAAGCTGCTTAATTTCTGTGCGCAGGCATGTTTTACCACATGGCTCTACACATTCCCTGTGTTAGTTTTGGAACGGAGACGGAGGTCAGAGTGAGTGCAGTCCATGAAGACGATTATTGTGGATGTCCCATCCATTAAACAGACAGTGTCGAGAGCACGACTGTTGTTTCTCACGGCGCACGCCTCGTGTAGGACACGGGAGTCATTTTTTACTGTGTCTGGAGACATTGTATTTGTCTCTCTGCGTGTGTGGAAGTAAATGCATCTGTGTCTGTGTTTTAATTTGACAAAGACCCCCGCCCCCCGCAGTCTGACACTGCTGTTCAGCTCCTTTACACTTTATTTGACCCTGGCCTCCGATGAGATGTCATCATGAGCCAACTGTAAACAAGATGATCACCAAACAAAGAGTGAAGAATGGGCTTCTGTTGGAGATATGATAATCCCACCTACACACACACACACACATTCTCACACCTCTTCATTCCCTGATGGAAGACCCTAACCTCAACCATGGCTAATCTTGTGGTTGTAACCTTGGCCCCAACACACAAACACACACACACACACAATCCCAGCATTTACAGTAAACAATTCTCCGTGTAAAGCAAGTTGACCTTAATAATTCTCTTTTAGTAATTTAAAAATGGCTTGTCCTTGGATTAAATCCACGGTGAAAAATTCTTATAGTCTGTTTTTCTTTGTGAACCACTTTACTGTTTGATTTTCCAAGTCAGTATTTTTGGTTCCAAAGCATTTTTTTCTTTTGCGTTATTTAGTATTTTCTCCCTCCATGCCCTAAGAACCTGTGTTAATGAAGGCTTGTTGAGAGTTGAGGTTTTAAGCATCGTATCATTGATGAACCACTTTGATACACTTGTTAAATGGGCTGATTGGACCACTGGGGGAATTAAGGCTGCTTCAGAGTTTTCAGGCAGAGCTCTGAAAGTGTCTTCTCATAGAAACAGAGGAATGGGAAAAGTGAGGGTGGGAGGGAGCGTCTCTCTGATCTTCTGCCTCTCTTAGAACCATCTGTCTGGTTCTGGCCCAACAGTCTGCGCTGCTTAGTATTAGCGCTTACAAATATATACATTTCTCACATCTCGCTTTGGAGAGCAGCCGTACCCCTCGCTGAGTTATGCTTGCCAAGAGATGGAACCGAGAGCAGATTGGAGACGGGCAGCGTTGTGGGAACGATGCCTGCCATCGCTTCATTGACAGGAGGGGGAGCCGGGTGGNAGAGCTGTGGATTGGATGTGTGATCAGGGTTTGTAATGTATCCCACACTGACTAATGGAATATGTTTGGTTCCAGCAGCTTCATATCAAAGTGAACAACATTAACTCTACTACTGCCAGTTACATGTGCATCGGTCATTTGTTTTTTTGTTTTGCAGCTTCAGGTTTTGTGCTGACTAACGTTCAATACATATAAAGCGCAAAGCTGTAAGTAGCTATATTAAATGTTCTCATGTAGAAGTTGTATTTATTTGTTCTTTTTATATCATTCTTGCTATTAGCTTTCAGTGGTTTTCATTGGTGCCTTACAGTCTGTTCCTACCAGGGCACTAGTGTATGCATTTCAAAAGCCCTCACACACTGAACAACCCCACTCTCCGTGGCACCAAAAGCCCTCGGTGACAGGATGTCTGGTCTTCAACAGGACATCGTAAAGTGTCAACGCAAACACCTCAAAAGCCTCATGCTAACACGTCTTCCATCTTAACGGCTCGTTCATATAACACACCCGTACATGTAGGAATATACAACTCTTGAATGTCTTGAAATTTGCCCTAAATTCTCCAGATGCTCATTTGTTTTTGAAAACCTGCAAATCATTTAGTTCTGGTGAACTGTTTGAGCTAAACCGATGTTGTCACCAGTTGATGCCCTTTGTGTCTTTCGCCTCGATTTGGACGAGATGTTCACAAAAACCTGTCAGAAAACAGCGAAAGCCTTCAATGCTCAGAGAAAGACTGTAAGCAAAGAGTAAATAAGTTTGCGGGCTCACTGGGATGATAGTCAAAAGTGCTTATAGTCAACATCCAGTAAAGTCATTTTCTTGGCTATCAGCTCAAAGTAAGTTTATGAGTTGTGGTGAAAACAAATCTATTGCTGATAATTCTTTGACTTCTTCTTCTTAGACAGTTACTGTGTGAGCAGCCTTTATCTTTGACTTCCCTTTTTTTTTTAGTAAGTGACTGACTGACTCTCCTGTTCCACCTCCTCAGTTCCTCGCTGGAGTGAAATGCTTTCTGTATTGCCTCATACCATTCTATGAATAAGATCACTTGGAAGCAGTTAAAAGTTCTCAAGAACCACCAGAGAATGATGTTGTGACAGAAAGATGGAGCGCGAGGAGTCGGTTTGCTGCAGAACACACAAAGAAAATAGCCCCTTTCCATCTTCCTATATATTTCCCAGTTCAATGTGGTCGTGAGGCCTTTTTGACAAGACACAAATTAATTCCAGCAAGTTGTCGCTTTACATTAAAGCGTGAATTGTCCTGCTGGTGAAGGGGAAGCCAGTCTCTCTTCTAGTTGCCATGGAAGCAGGTGCAGTGTAAAATTGGGCTCCTGCCATATTGGATCTGCCTAAACCGCTGCCCACCTACAGTTTGTCCTACAGAATATAAAGGCTGTAAATAAAGAACTTTAAAATGAAGAGCATTTTTTTTATTACATTATAATTACATTATAAAAACATTCCCAAATGTGATTTTCACCAAAAAGCTGTATTTCATTTCTCTTGTACTGTAATGAAAAAAATCACAGGACAATATACATGTACTTGTACTAATCCTAGCTGTTACAAATTCTGTTTCTCCTGACAGCTGTTTGCACTTGATAGTCTGTTTGAACTTTCTCTCAAACGCCGTCCATCATCCATCTTTTCCTCCACTCGCTGTTTCCTCTAACACTCAAACTCCCATCATCAATTCCATCTGCCCCGGAACAACACAACCGCTCCGCACGTCTTTACACCCATGCCCCAGCACCCACAGTGTTGGCGCACCAGTGCACTTTTTCTCAGGCGTTGTGCAGCGCCAATCTTAATCACACTGGGTGAGCACACCTGTGAAAACAGATGTCCACTGAGGCTGGCATGCTGTTCCTCTTTAGGGAGGAGTGTCTGCGTACGTACTTTCGCCTGCTCCTCCTCTGTTCTCCACCGAGTAGTGGGGTCCACAGCAGGCCCGTTCTGGCTTCAACCCCCATAAAGGAAGAGCCCACGGTGCGG
>NC_024312.1:14191789-14201424 GCF_000523025.1 Cynoglossus semilaevis
TATATGTTAGTTCCTAAATACAATCATACTTTCTGAATAAATGTCTGAGTCTTTCTTATTAAGGCCCTTGACAAACACCAGCTGTTGACCTTTAAAAACAAACCTCCCAGATTTATGAACAATCCTCAGTAATAAGAAGAGGCTTACAGCAATATTTGCCATATAGGAAGGTGTCAGTGCAGACATTTAAATGCCCCAGTGCATTCAAGTGTTTTATAACTGCATCAGTCAACAACACCAAAATGCGTGTTTGTATAATTACATTGGTGTCTGATAGAAGGCATCTTTTAAAGCAAGCAGCACATAGCTTTGTTTTAGCCTGGGGGTGTTTTGGAATAATGTATGCTATTAAAGCGCTGCCGCAGATAAGTGGTGGTGTTACTGAGTTAACCAGACAGAATGATCTGTATTAGTGAATTTTAAAAAGGCAATAAAGTCATCTCGGTCCTTTGTAGAGAGGTGTTATGTGTTATTTCCAGCTGTGACTTTTCATTCAGCAGCGCAAAATCTCATTCAGTTCATGCTGTTAAAACCTGTTTTTTTTATGGGTGTTTTTTTCCGGTAGTGTTGAAATCCACACCTGAAGTGATGGTACAGGGTCAGATCTCCCATTTTGTTTAAAAACCCATTGTTTTCTTTTCTAACCTTTGGTATTTTATACAACACAGACGGGATTAATTTCACGTGTTTGGGTGTAGATACGTTGGCTGCCGACCCTCCTGCTGTGGAGCTCACTGCAGTGAAAAATAACATTTAAGAAAGTTAAATAGCAGTGTGTTTTCAAAGAGACTGTGGCTGCTTTTAGTCTGGGTCTTCTACACACTAATAGTACCCATTGTGAGCAAACCATGCAGCTGCTCCCTTCTTCAATGGATTATTTGTATATTCCATTCAGCACAGTTTTGGTTTTATGCCCCAGATACACTTTCTGACACAAGCTCCCCTGTTTATGGGGGTTCAGTTTAGCCATGGGCCTGCATCTGGATCTGAATAAATGGTTTTCTGGGTTCTTTGTGCTCAGACCAGTGGCCGGTCCTGAATCCCTTCAGACTTTCCCCTTCTTCAGGGGTCACTGCAGCAGGTGACTGGCAGTGGATGAGAACTAAACTACTACTAGTTCAGTTGTTTATGTCTAAAATTATTGGCACGATATAACCTGACTGACTAAAGGCCGTCGTTCTGCTGATCAGACGAGAGAATCAAGGTATAACTGAAGATTAGAGGTATTCAAAGCAGACGGAATAATTGGATGTCTCGTCATATTTCTTACTGTTTCTGTCGGTTTATTTTTACATCTGTTAAACACAGAGACTGTGTGGCATTTCACCTCTTTCTGTGGTAGCTGTGGGAGCATGCAAAATGTGAGATTTTAAATTGATTAGCTCATGACTGTGTTGGTTATTAAGTGTGTCGCACCCAATGGAAATGGTAAATTAATGCTTTGTTAAAATGGACACCCTTGTTGAGGGTCACATGATGCCACGACAGTGTATGAAGTCCAGTTCGTGTGAGTCATCACTTCATTTTGTGAATCCCAATTTTAATTACACGACCAAAGAAAGAAATACAAATTTATTTGTGAAATCTCATTTCCTCTCTCCCACTGTGGTGGAAATGAACAAAATAGTAGTGTTTATGTATTACTTTGTGGTAAATTGATTTTTTTGTTGGAACATTAAAAATTAATTAATTTATAAATATGAAACAGGAGTAGTTTATAAATTAATTTATTTTAGTTAAAAAGTTATTTTGTTATGTAAAAGAAATAGTTAAAAAATACCAGAAATTTTTTTTCACTAAAAAATCATCAACCCTTTCAAGTTTCTCCTGTGCCACCCACATTAGTCCATTGGGAATATGTGAACAATTACTGGTAGGATTTTTCTCCAGTGAGCTTTATTTGCCTGTTTTTATCGATTTCATATATGGAAAAACTAGAAAAAATACATATTTTTTTACTTTTTTTTTTTAACTTAAACACCCTGCTCATCAATTCGGAATTGATCTCGGCTCTTATCTCCACTCCGATCCCTGTGTTATTTCAGGAGCATTGGGATTGCTTAGTGATTTATCGACTGAAATTATTGATCCGTACAGTCAACCACAATGGACCATGTAGTAAAGAGGAGCCTGTGGGGCTCGCTCTCACTCGTTGGACTCGTGCTCTTCTCAGGCCCTCCCACCCACTCTACAGCCGGCCTCCGTGCTCTTTGGTTGTCTGTTGAAACTCCACTGAGATTAGGTCTTAATGTGCTTTAACCATCTGCCTTGTAAAATGGTATGTCTCTGTGTGTTTGCTGTGGAACACCACTATTCCCGAGTCAGTGATGATGTATTGTAGCTCACATCAAATGCGCTTTGTGTAATTTGCGCCAATGTTTAGATTTGAATACGTCGCAGGCAGTGATTTGTTGAGACGTTGTTGTTGGCTTTCTTCGGGAAGCTGCTTCAGTCACGCAGTGATTTTATTGCGTTATGCCAGCAGGTTGCTCCTTGATTAAATCTAAAACATAAAACCTTGTTTTAGTAGATTTCTTTGTAATGGGGCTGTGCAAGATAAGCCTTGTGCCGGAAAACTCAATGTGTTAATATATATGGTAGAAAAAACACAACATCCCAACACAACACATTATGTCTATTCCCACATCTTGTTTGCAATGTGACACCTTTGAATGTGAGCACTGCTATGATGACATGATGAGCCTATCATTGGTACAAGCCCCTGGGATTTACCAGACACCAGTGAGTGACATCACTCTGCCGAATGCTTTTGTCCTTTATGGAGCAGAACTTAAAGATGTCTGCCCCAGTTTAGTTCCACACAGTTTTTTTTCCCCCATTTATTTTGTATGAATTTTCAATCCCAGTGGAATGATTCATTTGTCATTTAAGACATATCCATTACATGCTTAATGACTTCAGCTTATTAACTTCAGCACTTAACGCTTTGGTAGATAAGTCCAAACATGACAGTGGTTGATGTTCGTCTCATCAAGGACAAACTGAACGGACCACATGGAATGATCGCTCTTTGACTGTTTTGCTTATTTATACTTGTGAATAACTAACATGCGTGATGTATTAATGGTTGTGTTCACTGGTAGAGTGACACGGTCCCAAAGTGAACCTGTAAACGTCTGACAGTGTTGAAGGACAGTAGTGGGAGCTGCTCTCTCAGTCTTTTGACTTTTTTGTCACTCTAATATTTTGGAAATGTAAGTTCTCTGAATACTAATGTCATCAACATAGAGCACCAGTGAAATAAAGCCAAACAAGTGAGGAGGACGGGGCAGCAGTTGGTGGTGATGGTAAAATCTGAGAGACATTTGGGACAATTAGGTCATCCAGGGGCAACAGGAGTAGATTTACTGGAACAGAGCTGTGTTTGAGTCCATTGAACATTGGACTTAGTGTCCTCACAACATTGACATTGACTGTTGTTAATGACTCATACATAAAGGTATCAATATACACCCCTGCCATTTCAGAGGACAGTTGCGTCAAAGTCGGATGCGCAAGAAACTGTAGTTGTAGAATCTGATCAATATGGAGTCAGAGATGAGCATCAGGGGGCAGTAATCTGAACATAGCTGCAGTGACTGATAAGTATTGATTTGGTGTTTACTGAGAAGGTGGCAAACAGTTCTTTAAGCCCGAGATTGTTGGAACCAGGCCCTGCTGAGCAGCAGTGGTACTGCACCCAAAAGTATATTTCCGGTACCTTAAAAACTGAGACATTAATTGATTCATATAAAGTTGCATTAGTTGAATTAACTACAAACATGAAATGCTGATGTTTTATCAGGTTTACCTTCACTGTTGATCTGATGATGGTGGAGGAGGTTTCACCTTTCACTGATCGATACGACAGATTGATCTGCCGTCAACGGTGGTTTTTAGTCTAAGTAAATAATGAGATGTATTTTTTGTGTGTACCGTATGTGCAACAGCATCAACAAAACTTAATGAGCCAGTACCATCGTAGTGCATAACATATTCTGCATACACATCATGTCCCGACACATGTTTGCATATCAGTACCATCGTATTAGTACTTCCAACATAACATATTCTGCATATACATCATGTCCCGACACATGTTTGCATAGATGGAGGTGGCGGTCAGCAGCATGATGGAGCACAAAGATCCCATGGTGTGATCGCAAGTGGTGACACACTGTGTATGCCGTTATGAAATTAATGGGGATGCGATCAATATCGGACGACTTTCAAGCAGCTCAATTTTACACTTGCTGCAAGGAACAGATGGTACTCACTGATAATGTTGCTGGAAACGGATCGTGGGCAGAGGAGGTGCAGCACGAGGAGGCCGGATCCTCTGGAGCGCCACAGAACAAAGAAATTAGGTTAAAGAAGAATTCACACAACCTGTACGGATGAAGAATTCCCTAATCAGATTTGTGTAATGAATAGTTAATTGCACATCAGCTCTGGTGGTCTAAACACGGTACACATAACCCCTCCCATGCTTTTGCTTCATTTACAGCGGCGACAGAACCTGTGAGGCAGCACAGAACGATCTTTGTGCTCCTTCACTGTTGTCGTTGTAATCAACACACTGGGAAGCTGGAGGGCGAATTATTGTGATCAGTCTTTGCTTGAAGGAAAAACATTGTAATGGTGAAGAAAAAATAAAAAGTGAAAGTACCCTCAGGCCTTCCTCATACCATAGCATCTTTGTCTTACATTGTGCTGTGGCAGGGGCAGGAAAATACCTGTTGAAATAGTCTGTAGAAACATGTCTAGTCCATAATTGATAGGACTTGGCACTACCTTGATAGAACCGGGTTACAATGCAAAAAGAGATCTCTATCTACACCTCGTAAATCTCTCAGTCATGTCAGCTTGAATCTCCTCAAACTAGATGTCCTCAGGGTAATAGACGAAAGAGACAAGCTGCCCGGTGTTGAAACGGTTGTTATTGGAGCCCATTTCTACTCTGGGATTTCTATTGGGCCCCTATGATTACACAGTCTTGGCCAGCCTGTGTTTGTGCATGCCCATGCATCCACTTAGTTTGGTGTGTAGGTCTCCTATGACATTATGTAGCCTAAGAAAAGGGCCTGAATAAAGAATTAGAATTTTGACAATCCCGGTGAGGCGGCATCTGGATTTGATTGGAAGGAGAAAAAGGGCTCCTTGTTTTCTGGGAACTGGCAGCAAAATGAATGACCCAGCCCAGTACAGTACAGAGCCAGGCAACATGGGACAAAAAAAAAAAAAATACAGAATGAGCCAGCTTCCCTTCACCCTCCCTACATTTAGCAATTTCTCATAATCCCACAGCAAAGCCCCTGGCAGCATTTTTTTTTTTATAAACACTGTTCAGAGCTCTCCCATTTCTTCCATTTCAATATAAGAAAGTAGTGGCTGCCATGAGCCAGGAAGACCCAGAGCTCCATTACTGCTGGCAGGAACTCTTATGTCTGGGATAATGATGCCCCGGGGGGTGAGAGTGCACCTGAATGTCTGTTTGCTCATCTTGCCATCGTGGTTGGAGTAGGAGGAGGGAAAATTGCTGTGGGAAGGCAGTGTGTATTGAAAGGCATTTCATGGCAGTTACTTAAAATGGGCTATTCCTCCATCTGTTTGATTTTCAACTTAAAGGTGGCGAGGTCTTGTAGCAGTTTGTGTGTGAAGAATGGCACACCACAGATTGAGCGTGACAGGAGAGGCCTCCTACCCACTTTTCAGAGGCCAATTAAAACACGACGCCAATGTTTACAAACCAGAGCCCAAAGGTATTGTTTCGTTTTTTCCTGCCTGCTCCTGTGGTGCTTACAATTTAGGCCAACGTTTTATCTGTGGCCCATTAATGTTGGGAAATAGCTGTGTAGCTTTTAAATCCAACTTTAATTCAAATGAAACCTGTTAATTTAGCCTCCTTAACCTTTGACATGGACGCAGAGACATTTAAATAAAGCCCCGACTACTGATAAAAAAATATCATCACTTCTCCGTCTGCTTTCAGCGTTGTGATTCCATTTACCAGCTTTAATAAACAGGCTGACGTGACTGGGCAGCGAGCCTGGGTGTGGATGTGTGTGTGTGTGTGTTTTGTCTATATTCAACACACTGCTCAGTTTAGGGTTGTGTGTCTGTGAGCTGATGTAGGACGCCTGAGGCGGAGTACTAAACCCAGTGCACACCACTGTTTCCACACATGCCACAGATTCAGTGACCCTTACCAGCATAATGACTCAGGGGTTAATTCTCTGGGAGTGGGCTGGTGCTCAGAGGGAAGCGATGAGAAGATGTGCGGCCAGAAGAGCGATACAGTAGTTTACACGTGTACAATAGGCCGCGGCATGGTTTTCTTTCATGTAACCCGGGGTGGTTTGTTTCAGCCCCGCCCATTCTTATGGGATTTAGCAGCGAGACGGAGGGAATGTTTTATTGTGCTTAAGTCACGGCAGAAATGTTTGAGGGAAAAGTTTTACAGGCACAGACCATGAATAGGATTTGCACAGTAACAATCTCTCACACTATTTTTGTGGCTCTATAAAAGGAGAAGGAAATTCTCATTTCTCCGCGGCATTAAGTGATTTGCAGGACAGCATTTTAATGGAATTGACCGAGGGAAGCACATGAGAAACCCCCCTATTTACACGTTATTTTCCCGCTCATGATGGACATTGACTTGCTTACCTTGATGGTGGTGCCTGTTATACTGACACACGCGCTTTCATGTGAAACCACAGTTTCAATTTTGGTCCTGAAAACAACTCTGCGGGGGTGTTTTTTCATCTGCGGTTCTTATAGCTCAGCTTGATCATACAGTAGCAGCTAAATCATATGTGTTACATGATCGTTCACGGCAGAGCCTAACCATTAGCATACCATAATGTGTTATGCAATGGAAAAAGAAAAGAAAAGTTCCAACGGAAAGCAGGTTGACAAGGCTTGGTTAGATATGGAGCTTCTGATTTATCTCCAGCCTTTTCTAAAACCCCATTCCCTATCTGCTGTGGATGCAGCTCATGCTCTGTGTGTATTTCTGCTGCAAATTGACGAGAACGTTGGCAGTTAGTCTGTTATCTGGAGGAAGGAAGAATGTGTGTGCGTGTGTGTGCATTCTAAGGGTGTATAGGTGGGTGTGTGGCGAGCATTGCCCTCCCTCCCCAAAGTTACGTAACATTGACATATTGAATATGTGACCTGCACTACTTTATCCCATCCTGCCCAGATTGCATCCCATAATCTAATGAGGGACATATTCTTTAATGGAAATGAAAGACAGGGTCACGATGCCACGATAAAACCTAAGGTCACGCTTCACATTATATGAGACTGACCCGCATCAAACACGTCTGAGTAGTAATTAGGATTCTTATTACCAGGGAGAACACACTGTAATCATAAGTCACATCGTATCATTTGTTTTCTTATTTAATAAGCTGAAAGCGTCGCTGCTCACGGTCCAGCTGCAGTGACAGAAAAGCCTGTCGTTAGATAATTACCGATTTGTGGAGGACGGTGCAACGGGGATCAGCCTGAGCGAGCACAACATACAGGAAGTGGTGCATGTGACGGCTACATGAGACAACTTGAGACTTGAAAAAGTTGGTCAGGAGTAATTAAACCTGTGGACCATGCAAATGAGGTTTTAAATACAAAGGTAAAAAAAAATTCTAAGACAAATTAGAAAAATTTCTTTTTAGTTCATCATGAAAACGTCAAACTCGTGTTGGGCTGAAATCAATTCAAGTTTTATTTCATGTCTTAACATGTTTAACATCATCAAATTAGACAACAGTTATACTGTAAATATATCTTAGAGTTTTTTGACTTATATTCGTAAACACCTGAACCTTAAAAACTGTGCATGATCCCTGAATACATCATGGATTGTACTCAAATAAGAATAAGTTTGATTTCAAACACCTCGACGATGTCTCCCGATGTGTGATTGATTATATAATGAGGAATTAAATCCTGCTGTTGCCGTCTTTTAAAGTCCTAATAAATGAACGTATCCAAATATGCTGGAGGACAGCGTGCTGAGCCATCTGCTCTGCAGGTGTCAATAAACACCTTTTATCCTATTTGGAACTGTTCCTGACTCCGTGCTACAATCTGATGGAGTTGTTTTGTTGCATTTTGTCAATAGACCGAACTATTTTCTTTAAATGACTCCTATTATCATGTGGAACTATTGATTTCAGGGTTGTGGTAAACAAGAGAGGATGTTGTTTTGGTGATGGAATAGTTCTGTTTGATACTAAAAAAAATAGGCCTTTCAATACATCGTATGCATACAACCCCCGTCTAATCAGACACAGCTGTGTTCTGGAGTGAAATGGTTATAAGAATGAGGTCAGCACGCTTTCTGTCAGTGTTTGTGCGTAAATCAAAGAAGGCAGACATCAGTGGGACCCAAAAAGCAAACTGTGTGCGTAACATTGACAAACAAAAAGGCCATATGGAGAGTCTCAGCAGACATGGGGGTTTGCTGCAGCAGCTTGAAAACTAAAAGCCTTATTACCATAAACAAGTGCAGGACATTTGGCCTGCGTCTCTGCTGCCTTTGGAGGAGGAAGACATTAACTAAGTTGTTGTTTTTTTGTTTTGTTTTTTTTTTTTGCCAGAAATCTTTTGTCTGATTATGATTCATGTCTGAAGTCGTTGACAGGCACTGAGTCATGCTAGGATTTTTTAGTGTATTTATTTTGAGAACTAAAATGTGTGTGTGTGTGTATATATACACACACACACACACACATATATATATATATATATATATGTGTGTGTGGGGTATATTGATTTTTATTTCCTTTCCCATTTTCACCAAAGGAATGACAGTGGTTTAAATGAAGTGAATGGAGTTTTTAGGCAATAGCTGTCAGTGTGACACTGTGGTGCTGGTGGTGGTGGGGGGGGGTCTCAACAATAGTGCTATCTACAAAAGGGTGGCCTTGCAGAAAAGCTTTGGAATCCACTGACTTTAATGGACTTGTGACTCAACATTGAGACAAACACGGTACGACAGAAATACCATGAAGCCGAACAAGTCTTTTCAAATCCCAGTAAATCATCTCTTTAGATGATCAGCAATAAAAGCACTGGGTCTTAATTATGTCTGAGTGAAAATAGAGGCACAGCCATGAGCTGCGCAGCTGTGGAGAGACAACAAGAACGACTGCACAGGGAAAATTACTATGAGCATTTGCATTCTTTGGAATTTTCACAACTGGAGGGGCTTCTTTTGGTTTGGCCGGCACCGAGAATGTGAGAAAGTTGTTTTGGTTTCAGTATCTGGTGTCGGAGGCCACACATATCCACCACTTTCTCCCATTTCTCCCAGACTAACTCTCTGTCTGCGTTCCTTCTGTCTTGTTCTCTTTGTCCCCGTCCCACATGCCCATGTCTCAAGAGGGTGTGTGTTTGCTTCATGCCATCAAGAGAACCCATCTGCACAGATGTGTTTCCTGGCTTGCACTTTAAGCATTTGCCTGGAGGAGCCGCCCGCTCCAAGACCACCAACCCTGATGAAAAGCTGAACAAGTTCCATTTGGCAACTTCACATTCAACATGGGGCTTGTGTCCCTAGAAACCTTCTTCTCCCCCTCCTAGCAGCGGCCTCATCCAGAGTGCTCTCTGAAACGGGGTAGGCT
>NC_024312.1:14201454-14205846 GCF_000523025.1 Cynoglossus semilaevis
ACGTTTAACGTTTGCGCCCAATGGAAAAACGTGCACAGCACAACAAAAGTGAGGAGATATGGAGACCTCGTCTCCCGCCTCCTGTCCAGTAAGAAGTATAAGAGCAGCTCTCAGCTCGTTGCTGTCTCCTGATTATCCATCACCCCGGAGCTTGTTGAAAAATCATTTACTGTACATGAAGGTGATTGACGACAGAAAAAGAAGTCTGCATGCCGTTTTCATCAGTCCACCCCCGCGGACGCAGTACTCAGCCTCAGAGGACATACGTGCACGGACTCACACACAGACACATTCGCGACACAGCCTCAAATTGTTTCTGGAGATATGACACTTAAAGTTCACGAAAGGCTGTGGGCTTGTTGTTGCCAGGCAGCGCCACACTTCTCAGCAGTCAACACCCCTGGAGAATTGCTTTCTCTTGTCACTCTTAGTCTGATTGGCTCAAAAAAAAAAAAATCCTCACGCAACACCTTGGAAAAGTTGACCTGCAGGTTCAGAGCGACCTCATCAATTACAGGAGAGAGAAGTGATAACACAATAAATACTTTTTCAATATTTTAAGGTGAAAGCGGCACCGACCTCTGATGTGGATCTAATGCTGTGTTTAGTCCGACGCAAAACCAGAGAAACGTATGTGTTTTTTTAAGAGGTGAATCTTCAAGTATGTAGCCTAATCTGACCTTCAGAGCCGGTCTGCAGTTCTTAGTATTTATAGGTGGGTTTATAAAATGTTCTGCGGATTAAGCCCCAGAGAATTCGGTCTAATCCGCCAGACCTCTGATCAAAAGGAGGCAGATAGAAGTGAGTTGAATTTACTTTTCCTCCCAGCTATTTCCTTTTTTTACCACACACTGTAGATTCTTATGCACTTTCATGGGTCTGCTGTGATTGCCTGAATGCATTGTTCTCAGGGAAGCAGGGTTTAAAATAGGGAGAGAGAAAGCAGAACTTTGTGTGCATGCGTGTGTGAGTGTTTACATGTATCATATTGATGTGCTATTGTAGGACAAACCTTCAACCTACCCAGCAGGTGGCGCTATCCATACAGTTATAATGCCTTTGATGTAGGTGTTTTGACATTTTAGTGGCTTAGAGGAAAAATTAAATGAGAAATTAGTATTAAAATTTAGCTAGCAGTATGTTGCTAACTGATATTTGCTCGTATGGTACAGCAAGGTCAGCTTATTGCAGCATGGAGCTTTGCTCTTCTGTGGCGCTGCATGGCTCTAACAAGAATATATACATATATAATGTATACAACATTTCTTTTTTTACCACATACTTGCGTCTTTAGGCTCAGCTAATATACTGTACAGTAAACCTTAGATGTACAAACTATGTGTTGCATAACTGCCTTCTGCTGTGTCCATATTAAAGTGACAAGTGTCTCAAACATAATAAAAAGAAAATATGCAGAGGATTACTTGCTTTTGACCTTATCATTTTTTTCTGTTTTTTTTTTAAACACAAGCACACTCTGCCTCTATGGTAAATGATGATAATTCTTTTGGAATGATTTAAATGGTTAATAAACCCAGAATCCCTCTGTGTTCTCAAACATAACCGACAACGACAAGCATTAACCAGAAGTTTTGACATAGAAATGTGCTGGTTTTGCATTCTTTCTTTCTTTTTTTTTTTGCGACGTCTGACTTCAGCAAACTCAGTCTCTGTGGCTTGTGTAAGCTAAAGGCAGCATGAGGCAATAGGCATTCTCCAACAGCTTGATTTGAACTTGGAATGTACCACTAGGTTTCTGCCAAGATGTAGTATCTGTTGAAGAAAAGGGAGACCCTGCAGCCCACTCACTAATATGCTCTTTTAGATGTGATAAAACACACACTTCGCTTTGTTGAGCCTGTGTGGAGTATCTCTGAAAAAAGGAAAGCATGATTGAATGGTGTGCCTCGTTGAAAGGGATTTGGAGGGATTAGAAAAGGGGGGAAAGGGAAGTCTGAGGAATAAGGAAGTTTGATTGTTGTTGTTTTAAATAGTGGCACCAGAGGGGATCTGAACGCATGTGAGTGCCTGTAAATCAGCAGCATTGCCTCCACATGCAGGGTAATAAGAAATGGTTGGCCCTAACGTCTTTGGTTGTTTTAATTTCTGAAAGGCCACAGGGCTTCATTTTCTGGTCACGTCTGTCAAAGCTGAATAGACATCTTTCCTTAAGGCACTGAGAAATTAAAATCCCTGATCATAGTGTTTGACACTAAATCTAAAAACAAATAAAATGTGCTGTTGTAAATGACAGGTTGAATAATCCTCAGGCAGAATGATGATTGCTCACTGTAGTTGCACGTTTTTTGTTTTTTTGTTTTTGTTTTTTTGTTTTGTTTTACTTTTTAGTGACCATACATTTATTTAGGTCTAACAACCGCCACCAAATCAACACTCACCTGGGGCTTAGCTGGAGTTCAGTATTCACGTGTACCAAGATGCATCAATCTGCCCATGTAGTACCACCTAATCCTGTTAAGGCACTGAGGAGAGAGCTGGAGCCAGTCTGAGCAGATACACACCAGTTATATCCTGAGTAAACCGGTCCATGCCAGTCCACCGCAGAGCCGTATATGAGATAATGAACCCATTCACACTAACTTACATCTATTTTTAATCAAGTCTGTACAATTATACCTATATGATGTTCTTTTGTCGGTACTAAACACCAACTGTGATACAACGTGTTTTTGACAGTACAAATGACAAAACCTACAATCACACAATGGTTCATACAATGAATATTATTTGTCCTTTCCTTGAGGACAGTTTAGTCTTCCACTCAGGAACAAGACATTTTTGACAAATGGCTAACTTTTAATAGCTAATGTTTAAGCACTACAATATTCTATTACAGGGGTTCCCAAACCTTACTAAGCCACGCCCACACAGCATTAGCTTCCACAAAGCTATCAATGCTACAAATTACGTTTGTTTAGCACAAGGAAATTATTAACGAATAGGACGTTTTCAGCACTCTATATCCCCACTGAATCTAATGAGAATGTTTTTCTTTTCTGTCCTCCAATTTATTGAAGCTCCTTAGCGCCCCCTTGTGGCCACGCCCCCCACAAAACCGCTGATCTAGTAGACTGAAATCTGAAAGTTCCTTTTTTCACTTCTGCTTCTGATGATTGTGACATCTTCTCTGGAAATTTCCTATCACAAAAGTAGAAATAGTGTTTTGATTCACCATGTTATGTTATGTTTAATCTTAGTTGTGAAAAGTCAAATATAAAACAAGGTATTATCAGGTCACACAGAGCTGATGTTAACTCCAGGTCTGAGAGCCGGCCTCAGTTCTTCTAGAACTGCTCTTAATGAATATTTGATGATGTAGACTTAATGGCTGATATATTACCCTAAAACACTACTCCTCGCTTTTATGAGTCGCATGAGACAAAGAGTAATTGATATGGATTTTAATTTTCCTGTCCTGTTCTCTCCACCTGCATTAAAAGTGCTGCAGTGAAATGGTCTGTGCATGTTGTTGTTGTTGTTCTTTCCTGTGCTTCTGTGTAGGTCAGCTGGACCCTTTAAACAAACAGTCATCTGCAGCAGAAAAACAACCAGTCTGAAAAATATTTTAAATAAAATATGTGTTTGGAGTTCCGGCTATCTCAGATTTCAGGAAACAGAGTGTTTTATTCACAGACACTGATTTCGCCACATTTTTGCTAGGTTACTTATTGAAGTTGAGTTCAAGTAAACTTTTCCCTCCAGGAAGTAAACTTGGCCGTCTTGTGTTATCTCAGCGTTTTTCTAGAACCAGCGCTCTCCCAGGCAGCCGTCACAGATTATTGATGGTCCTCTTTACTTTGCTCTTACCCATTTCCCTGTGTTTTTCGAGAGGCACCCCTAACCCAAAACCATTCCACAACCCATTTACCCTATCCGAGGCTGCACACATGAGTTCACATCCCTGGTGGATAGTAGCTGTCCAGCTCAGAGTCAGCTGTCCTCCTGTCCACCCTGGAGACTGCAGAAGGGCTGATTGAAAATAAAACCAAAGTCGAAGCAGACGGATGTTGCTCGTGTGTTTGCCGTCTGTTAACATAAGAGAGCGGCTGTCACGCATTTTGTCTGCATCAACACTTTTGTTTGGGCGGCCCTGCGTGGAGGGATCGCTTCTAGCAGGGAAAAGATAGTTGTCAAGGATGCTTTCTTGCCAGGAAATGGAGCATAGCGGGAGTCCTGGATGCTTCCTTCACTTTTAAATGACGTGGCAGCAGGTAGAGGTGTTGGAGGTCAGGAGGCTAGGAATCTGATGCTTAATGGGTTTTTCAGATAAAGTTTTTGAAGTAAGACTGGAGTGTTGTGGCCTGGGTTGGAAAAAAGGAAGGAATACCAAATGTCTAGAGGGCAGCAGAGCTAATGGGTCAGGTGATAAAG
>NC_024312.1:14205915-14213958 GCF_000523025.1 Cynoglossus semilaevis
TGAAGTTTATAGCTGCAATGAATTAATTTTTTTAATTTTTTTTGGTCAGCCAAATTGATTAAATTAAAGGTAACATTGATCTTTACAATTTTCAAAATGTTTCTGACTTTTGCAGGTTAACTCCAATACGTTGATCCACCTTCACATACAGAAAGGAAACATCTATGTTTCCTGCAGCTGCCTTCATATTGGATTGTTTCAATCAAGCGACTGGCAGTTTGAAAGTTACATTTCATTGTCTAAAAATACTTGTACTAACTCTAAGTAGGAATCTGACAGTGCTGATTAGTACTTTAGCATTAATCGCTGCTCTCCACAGCCAGAACCGTAGGTGGCGTGAAAGCCTGCCGTCACCGAGAGTGGGTTTAAGGCGTTATAATCGTTTCTGTCGACATCCTCCTTGAGATGATCTTTTTAGTTAGGTATTTATAGAGTTTCATTAATTACACTTATGAAAAGGCAGCCCTGAGAGAGACGCTAATACTTGCTCATTTCTTCGCTGACTAATCGCTGCTAAAGTGGTCACGCAGCCAGATTTTAACTTTGGAAAAGTTAGGCATGAATCATGTAGAGCGCTGCATTAGTTCCAACTTCACAAAACTGTGGCAGGAGAGGTTGTGGAGACAACTGTCACGGCGTGCGCTGAAGCAGGCTGTTGAATGTCCTTTAACCCTCGTTTCCACTTCTTTATTTAATAGTGTTTCTCATTTAAAATAATATTTTTATCTTTATCATGCATTCCAGTTTTTTCCACACCTCCTACCTGTCTTTTGGGGTCCCACATATCCACATGTAGTATATACAGATACATATACACATCCACATATATACAGTACATATATATATGTATGTACTCCCAGTCGACTAGTTGATTTGTCGGTCGATGCATTCTGGTTTGTCTTAAATTCTGATAACTATATATATATATATATATATACATATATATGTATACATACATATATCATTACTTAAGAGGGATGTGTCGTGACCAAATGGTTGCAAAAGCTAGCATGTACGCCATTCATTTGTTAGATAACTCATTCAGTCATAAGGAAATGCACCATTTCTGTGGATACAAACACTGTATATTTACACAAGTCTTGCAGATTTGCGCGTGAGATGTGCTTTTCTGATAAGCTGCTGAGTGGGAGCTTGTTTTCTGACATAGCAGTTAAATGAAATATTCATAGACCACATAGGTGAATCCCTGACAGGAGCCATGCGATTCCTGATTTGTGATGTTGAGGATGTGGCAGTGTAAACAATTCCAGACAAACTACCTGGACAGCAAACATGGAAAAAAAATCTAGTAGATTCTGCAAGGTCATTGCCTTCCAAAGCACAGCCGTGTTTTTTTTTTTTTTTTTTTTTTCTTTACCGCCAGTACAGAATAACTGTGCGGTTAAATGTTATAAATAAAGGAGTCGATTCTCCTGGGCATGAAAAGATGAATGTAATGGCAAATGGCAAAGGAGTCTACAGACATGGTGATCTTCTCCACTTTTCATACAGACCTGAGTACAATTACATATCTCACTCACACAGAGGGTGAACACAATTCCAGTACTTTCCCTGCTGGAGAGAAGTTATTGTAGCAACTCAGAATTGGATTTAGCTGAAAACAATTCGTCTCAGCCACTGTGACCCTTGGGTGAACTGTGTCGGCCCAGAAAACTGTTATTCACCCAAAGTGTACTGCACAGATTCTTTCTCAGTGATGGCTGTGTCATTAAGGTTTCAGTTAGATTTGTTTTGTTAATGTAAGCTACAGCCAGCAGAAAGTAAACCATCACACGGTCTGTTTTTTTTTTGAGAAACCATCACACGGTCTGTTTTTTTTTTTTTTTAAAGACTGTAAGCTCATGTGACCTGCAGCAGAGACTTACAGAGAATTTGAGACTGAAGCAGTAACTGTAGTGGTCCTGTGTAGTTTACTGCCACACAGAGGCGTCTGCTCACACACTTTATCTCACACTCGCTCACGCACAACATTTCAGTCCGGATCGCAAATACCGATCTTCCCGTATTTATTGCCTCCAATTTTGTCACACAGTCCTCCACATCCTTCTTGCACTTTAATTTTGATACCCCTCCCACGGCAATCACCATGTTGTGACCCATGTTATTTATTGTGATAGAGATTAACTGGCCCTAATCGACACAGCCCACCCACCCATAGAGAAAGTCTAAATGTGCCTGTCTCCATTAAGTGCCTCCTAATGAAAATTCACTGTGCACGTTGATGAGTAGAGCAGCTGACTGGGCGAAGCACAGCTAACTGATGATTTAATAGTGGAGTCCTACGCGCAGTAAACCTGCTGTTTGTACCAGTTATTGATTAGCAATCTAAAATATGCAGCAGGACCAAGCATGTGTGCATGCAGTCCAAGGGGATTATTATTATTTTTTTAAATGTTTTCTTTCTATCTTAATGCATGGAACCACACAGGAACAGCGAGTAAAGATTGTCACTCTTGAGAAAGCTGGTAGGTAGGATTTTAGGATTTGGCTGCCAGTTGGAAGCTTAGGCCAGATGAGTTTCCCAGGAAAGATTGGAACACATTTTCTCACACTCACACACACACACACTAATACTCACATACAGATACACTTGTGTGCACACACCACTTGCTGCTGGCTGTCAGTGATTATAAACCTTGGGAATATCTCCCACGTGCGGCCTCACGCAGCTATCAAGAGCTGCACGCCATGCAATCTAACCTCCTGATCCTTGGTCTAGCATTGCCATGGCAACAATCAGTAGTTTCACCCTCCCCGCCCCACACCCCACCTCAGCCCTCCCACCCCTTAGATGGGACTTGTCAGTGACTGTGCAGGATGTGGATTGCAGAGGAATAAGCTCAGCATGAGTCCCGCAGAAATAGAATAGAACCAATCAAGGAAAAAGACTCCATCAGGAGCCTCCACATATGAGCCGTACTTTCTTTTCAACGTAACAATAAATCATTACATCCACTTAGTTGTTATTCTTTTCTACTATTTCCTGAGAATGTTTACATCACCTAAAAATGCTTTAAAAGAGCACGATATTTGTGGTTTTTAAGAATTATAACAGCAGGGTGTGTATTGAGGCTGTGGTCATGACTGTGAAAAAAAAATACAAAGACTCCATTGAGCCTTACCTACTTAACAATTCATTAACATACTTTAATTAAACTTGTTTGTCAGAAAAGAAAAAAACCTGAGTAAACCTTCTCTTCACAACCATGAAATAAAATAAAAGCCATGATAACAGTATAAATAAATAAACATATTTGTATACACACACACACACACACACACACACACACACACATATATATATATATATATATATATATTCAGTCAGTTGAATCCACCTGTAACATCCTAGTAGTTCCACCTAAGTGTGCATGTAAATGTAGTGTGACACTGTACCAGCTCTATACATATGTAATGGGAAATACCGACACACTCCTGTGTCTTTGTCTTCTGGGAAGTGCAGTGAATCTGCACATGTAAGAGAGAGAGAACACAGCTGCTGTGTCAAGTGCTGATTTTTCTTTTCCTTTTTCATATTATGGGGAGGAAGATCCACTAATATATGTGGAAGTTTATGGAATTGTTTGCTTGATTACACCGGGAAGAACCCGTTCTTCAGGGGATGAGGCGGAGGCTTTGGTGTGTTTGCATTTCAAAAGAAGTGCGGTAGTGCGGTCGGATCAGATGCTTTTGTTTTATTTACATTGATCGCATGTCAACGGGGAAATTATTTTTGGAAGTTCCTGAATAATTTTAGCTGGAAGCTGTCATGTGGGATGCTGCTCACTATTCTGTATCTCATCTCCTCCGAGGGCCTGTTTTACAATTAATTATCATAGTGCAAGAGCAGCACCCACAAGACTACTGCATTATAAACTCATTCATCCCGAGCTCACAACCCAATGTGTATTTGCTGTCAACGCTGCGTTCAAACAGATCCGTCCGACTCTTCACTTTCTACTTTGTCGCTCTTAATTCAACAACTGTCAAATGATTGCCACAATATTGTTACTGAATCTTTTAACCTTTCATCATCTCCAGGTTTTTTATCGATTGTCAACTTTAACATCAGAAAAAAAACATGAAGAAAATGAATAATGCAGCTTCAGCGTTCTGCTGAAGTCAACACATAGGTAGTTGTTTCTCAGGTAAAATAAAAATCATGTAGTGCCTGGATTACTACTTGACAAACTACAAAAGTAGGGGGAGGCCAGAAGGTTATAAGTTTAGAACCTTTAGTACAGACCTGAGCAAACTACGGCCCGAGGGCCAGATGTGGCCCATTTGGCATTTTAATCCAGCCCTCCAAACCTCTCCATTATGCTATTAATTTCTATTATCATTATACTTCTAACTTTTCCCTGCAATGCCTGCATTTCCCCAATAGATAGCGTAGAAAAGGCTAAAAGCATTTTAGCATTAAAGAAAGAAATAAAGTTAAATAAATAAAGTTCAGGTTAGAGCCCGACCTGTGGACAATTCATTTTCACCCCAGGAACCTGGCATTTATCGGCAATGTTTTGATACGATGGGCTCAGTGTCCTCCTCAGAGATTCCCTTTTCCCAGTCTCTCAATCTCTTTATATTCTCCACCCCTCCCTCCCCCTTCATCCCTCACCCACGATTTGGCCCTTTATTAAAGATTCATACGGCACCTATGGTGTATTCAGAATCCACCACAGCCCTCCTGCTGCTCTCCTCTTCCTCCGTGATCCGTCTGCTCTCTGCCTCCTCACCTTGCCAACCCAACCCCCAACACTGAATGAGTAACCTGCCTCTAATAAGAATAATCATTCTTAAATCCTCCTAACTCCTTTTTTCCACAAAGGATTAACGTTCTCAGCCTTTACGGAGAAAACAATTGGTTGAGAAAATCCAAACAAAAGGCCTACTTGTTGGTAATGTGCTGTTCTGGATCCTGAGCTCTGCTTTCTATCTTTGTCAAACACCTTTCCCTGTCATTTGGATGAAAGACACTTGTTTTTCGGTCCCTTTGCTCTTCTTACACGTTTTGTCTTTTTTTCTCTCCATTCATGCTCACCAGCTCTTGGCTTTCAGCTCTCATTTCTCATTACCAAACAGGCCTTCCATGCCCATATGCCCCTCTGACCATTTATTGATTCGGTTTCCATTAAAACATTAATAAAGTCTGACTGAAGCTAATGCCGTCCTCCAGCCAAAACTCAATCTTACAACTGATACTGGTAATCTGTATCGATGCACATACAAGATCCCTAAGGACAGCAACTCTTGTTACCTCACCACACGTCATGTATGCTCATGTTTTCCGAACTAAAACCAATAGAGAGAGAGAAAAAAAAAGAAGAAGTTGACGCTGGCGTTTATTCCTCTCAGCCTTAACTGACTCCATAACATGTAGGAATGAGGCAGCGACACAAGCCCCACCGGAGTCTTCTAGCAATTAGGCAAGTGCCAGAAAAACACATTAATCTAGCTATTATATCTTGACTTGTTAATTTATAGTTGGGCTGGAGAAGCTCAGTCATTAATTTGCTGTGTTGGATGACACCCAGCGAAATTACATTTGCATAGATCATTTTTAAATTGCCACCTAGCATCCAGTGGGAGCAATGCTGCGAAACAACCATTTGGTTATAGGTGTTTTGCTTATTTGACAGCAGTTTAGTGATGAGAGAGTGCACTTGTGGATAAAAGTTCCTTGAAAAAAAGTTAGTGTTGTGGCCATTAAAACAACAGGTGTCGTCTCTGCTAGACTTATTAGCAGAAAAAACGTTGAGTGAATGGCGGGGTGAAAATGGCCTTGAAGAATGGTAACTTAAGGAACAACAAGACGAGCAGGTCAAATGCGGAGAGTCTCTTGAATTTCACCTCACGGTTTGAATTGGCATTTTCGTTCAACGTGCCACTTCCTGACTTTAAAAACAGATGGGCATCCAAACATTGGTTGTCCAGGAAATTGAAGTTAGCTCTAAATTCAACACTAACAACATGGGTGATCAGGGAGGCAGGAGTGGATAAGTAAAAGAGAAAGGCTGAAGGTGGACTGAAATCAAAAGTGAAATTGAACTCGGGGCTCGACCTTGATGTGCCCCGTTTTCTGATAGCGAGGCGATAACTCCTCGGCTCTGGCTGCACAGACTGGCAGCTTTGTTGTGACTGAGGCAAAGAGAAGGAACGGCTGCAATTATCAGCACGGGGCTCCGGAGATAAAAGGTCTGGACTATGGGCTTCCTGGCAGACCTTAACACTATCTTACATCCAGACATTCAGTTGTCACCAGCATCGTCTGGTGCATGAGTGAGGGGCATTTATCTGTCTACATACTCCTGTATGTTGTAGCCCCTCACTGTTGCAGACATAGACCCTCCTCCCTGACCATGTCTGATATCTGGACATGGCTGGATGTCAACACACAAACAACATGACAGACACTCGGGTCACCTTCAGAGGTGAGGTGCTGATGCTGGCGCTGACATGCCTCAGCGATGCCACACAACAGACCCAGATTGCCACTTTGTTTATGCGGCCACCGGCAACCTGATTATAACTGTTCATTTTAAGGCGAGGGGAACTTATTCCCCCCTGACCTTTCTGTGCCGGCATTTGATTAGAAATGGTGACTGAATGAGGAGTGAGGCGTGAAGCAGGAAATTAAATTTAAAATAAACTGTTATATGGATACCGAAAAAAAAAACCTCCAACCTTCCTGAGAAAAGGTATTTGTTTTTAAATTGTTTTCATGGTGATGCTGCCATGATACATATCAAAAGAACTCCGACTCCACTGAAGGATATCTCATACTTAAGTAAGCTGAGGACAACACTAACAGGAGGACATTTAAAAAGAACTCTGTCCCCGCAGTAAAATCATGCTGTCGAGATTGTTTCCAAAAATGGAAATTTTGTAGGAGCGGCAGGAACTATGAAAAAATAAGACTGGATTTTTGTTTGTAACAGAGGGAGAGGAAGGTAGAGAGAGAACGAGGGACATGAATGTTACCTCTCACTTATAAATAGACTCCATTTTCTAGGATTAGGGTGGTGGTGGTGGGAGGTGTCGGTGGTCCCCGGTTTGTGCTGATCCTGCCAACATGCATTCACAAACACTGCTGCTTCACTCTTACACAGTAGCCTTCTGCTAAGTAGGGCGATTGTGGATGTATGTTTTTCCATTTCTGTTTTGTTTCAGTGATGCATTCCTCTTTATTAAAGGTCAGAAATCAGTCATTCCTCAATGCAAAGCGACCTTGAAATGGCCTAGATTGGCCCCTGGAATCATAGACCTTATAAATCCCTACAGGTATCAAAAACCAACGTGTTGGTTAGGGCTCCAGTGGTTTATTTATATACTGTATATGATATAGGCATGTTCCCGTGATGTCCAGTATAGTATATATGTGGCAACACCATCACTGTTGCGCTGCTCGTCGGCCCCAAGGTCACACACATTAAGCGGTGGTTTCTGCTCCAAGGGACGCCTCCTGTCGACCTTATTCTCTTAACGATACCATCAACTGTCAGTTTTACAGTCGTATTAATGTTGCTGCACGGCATTGAGATTCTTTTATCGAACAAAACAAAACAAAACAATTTAAAACCAATTTTCATACTTAAAATTTAAGCGAAGTAACACCTTTGTAGTCTCACCTATATTCAATAACATCGTATCTGAGCACTAATCCAATCTCGCTCTGTTTTCTGTCTCCGCCCAGAGAGATTGGCATAAAATAATATTTGCCTTTTTACACAGACACCATTCTACCAGATAGACAGATGAAGACTTTGGTAATAGCAGAGGAGAATAAGGAGGGAGGGAGGTTGGCGGTTTGAGTGACGGCACTGCTGATCATTTTTACGATTGCAAACTTAATTAACCTGGGCATCACACCGCACGTCCTCTGGCCTGTCAACAGTGAGTGTTGGTTCGCTATCTCCTCTGAGATCTGATTCGATGTGGGTGAGGAGAAAGATGAGGGAAATGGCGAGAACTTTCTCACCACTATCACATTACATAACCATCTCTTTATTCCACCCCATTAAT
>NC_024312.1:14214017-14268723 GCF_000523025.1 Cynoglossus semilaevis
TGGCCAACATTTGAAGAGTTACTTAAGCTTCACTAGTTAATAATGAACAACTAGATGGAAAATAGGACTTAAAGAAACATATGAGGACAAAAATAAGGAGACATTAACGTAACCAGTGTGTTTTAAAGGATAAATGGAAACATCGAAAAACTTGGTGTTTACAACAATCTGGTAATAAACTCCCATAGTTCAAATTAAACCGAGTGTCAAGAAGGGACGGGGTTTTTTATATGCAGTGCAGTTAATTTATTTGGAACCAAATGGTATGTAGCTAATGAGCCATATTTCCCTTGTTTAATACCACTGTTGAAAAGCTTTGGGAGGAATCCAGCGTGTGCCACCCAACGACAGCACAGTCCTGAATGATGAGTCCGAGGAGGAAAGTGAACGATTTTACATTATGCAACCAATTTATCTCAATCAGTGAGTTCAAATGTTTCTGATGGGCTTCATTGCTGGAGAGTCTTATTGGAATTGCTTGCCAAATGAGCCCGTGATAGACCAGCAGCTCCAGTAACCTAAATAGGCAGATTTATTCTCAGTGGATTTTGGCATCACAGATTACAGTCTGAGCAGCAAAGTTTTTGGAAAACTGTGCAAATGGATTCTAAGAGTACCTTGGAGTGTGTACTTCTCTGGCATCTGGCAGGTCGTGTTTTCACTATGGCCCTGACTGTATCTCACTTCCTTTTAACTTAATGAGTTAACTATAGGCTTCCATACAGTCTCTCGTGTGAGTTTCCATATTGTGGTTCGAATAAAGGGACTCACTTTTGTATTTATTTTCTCCATTAATTATCACACTGTTAATGGTGGTGTACAGCCCAATGAAAAAGTCAGTGTTCTGTTCTCAGATACACTTGTCTCCCAACTTGATGCTGTTGTGTATTGTCAAATTTAGTGTTACACATTGTTTCAGAAATTAAAAATATCTTTTGATGAACATGTTTTTTTTAAATAATGACTGTCAATATCCGAAGCAGAAAGCATTCCTTAGCCCCTCCCTGTATGTTCAGCTGACCCCTGACAAAGGTCAACCTCACAGTCCTTTGTTACCGTCTGAATGTGTTTTCTTAAGAGCGTCTCAAGAGAACTCAAACACGTTTGCCAAAAATGTTCACTTGGACTCATGGGACTAACTGCTTGGAATAAAATGCCAAGGATCAAAGGTCACTGCAGCCATGAGAGTTGTGGCCTTTTGAATATTGAACACCATTTTCTATGGATCTTTTTAGTGTGAGTGTTGTACTCGTGTTTATAATTAACCTTTTTATTACTTGGCAATTATTGTCTATTAGCATTTGCCCTGCTGTAATTTGTGGTGAGAAACCAACGGCGATGGTGATCTTCCACATTATCTCGCTCTGTTTCCCTGACAAAACCCTGAAACGTAACTTTTGCCAGTTACTAACTCAACTCTCACCAGCTGTTATTGAAACAAACCCTGGAGCCAAACCTCAGTTGCCCCCTCTTCCCTCACTCCCCGGAGGCCTGAGTCAGTTTGTCTGCTTTGCTGTCTGAACTTTAAGAACGTGGAAGTGCCGACTCGGCCGTCTAAACAGTCAGGCAGTGAGGTTTGTGTACCCACAAGGACCTACACCACAACTCCCACGACTACCACGGAATATAAAAATACCCCAGTATTGCTTTTTCTCATGCAAAGAGAGTGAGAACCAGGTCATGAGATCTCTCACTGGCAGTACTTTAGCTTTCTTTGTGTTTTTCTCTAATTTATTCTTTGTCAACTCCTTTTTTGGCGTCCTCTTGCTCCCTACTGTAACCCGCCTCCTCCGGTCTGTCATCCCGGTGTCTTCCCCTTTTCCTCCTCCTCCTTCATATCCGTGTTTGTCTCACCATCTCATTTAAGTCAGTGACATTTCATACGAAGTGGCACAGGCCAGAGAGCTTATAGCCACTGACTCATAAAAACACACAAGCACATGGAGAACTTGATGGGGACGTAAAGGTCAAGCCTAGTCTCTGAAGGCATAATCACCCACTCTCATTGAGTGGCTTGCTCACTCAGCTGCACTTGATTAAAAGAGTGTGTGCGTTCGTGCGTGAGAGAGAGAGGGGAATAGTGTAACTTACTTGCGTGTACGTAAGTAGCTTACTGTTTACTTCCTTATTGCGTTCCGATTGGTGTGAAGGTGCAATCATCAGAAAATGTGTGACTTCTGCGACGTCTGATTAGCGGCTGACCGTTTTGGGTCAGGTGACACACACTTAGCAGTGTGCACGTAGACATACACAGGCAGTCATCTTTCTCTGAACATGTGGCGTAATCAGCGGCCTTGTCGGGGGAACTGTGGGGCTTTAACAGGCTCATTAACTTCTTCCTTGGCCTTTTTTTCGGCGGGGGAATTGGCCTACTGATTGCGGCCACACGTCTCTCTCTGTCGCCTCCTAGTACACTCTCTACACCAGTACAACAAGCAGTGGTACACGTGTGTGCCTGTAAGTGCGCCCGCCCTCTCTCCTTCAGACCTTTTCTCATGTTTTTGCGCTTATTATTCGCAGCGTCGGTGAACTTTCCGTGGCGAACCATGGCAGGTTATTTTGGAGCAGAGCTGAAGGGATTAAGTATTAAAGAGCCTCGGCTGCTTTGGGGCTCCTGTAGCTCAGTGTTTGGCCACTGAGGTCTGATAATGGTTTTGTTGGTTTGGTTTGTTTAGCCATTAGTCAGACCCCTCTTAGCAGCTCTCCCCTCTCTGGCTGCAGCAACGTTGATAGATGATGGATGGAGATTGTAAGGGTCAGTGGTTTATTGTTTTGGACTGCGTTCAATAGCATCAAGACATTTGGAGGAAGTTACTGTATATCATGGCATGGATAAGTGTTTGAGGAAGTAGATATGATCATATGTGATGAAGGAATAAAGAAGGTATTGATGGGAAACTTGAATTTATTGGACTCCTTTTCCATTGTCAAATATCAGTTAGGATTTGATTATTTATCGATTATCTTGATCAGTTCTTATTGGTTTAAGAAATACATTATAGCACAAGTAAAAAGTAATGTATGCATTAACATATGGTATTTGATTTAAATAATATTAAAATAAAATCCACCTGCAATTAGCAACTTTTGCAAATGAACGTCTTGTTAATGTGTGAGAGGAACCAGAGGCAGCCTGGAGTCTGGCAGGCTGAGGAGTTACATTGTTTAAATTAGGCTGTGTCTGTGTCGAAAAGCTAAGACAGCTGTTAAACTTGGCCCACGCCGTGGAAAGAGGAACAGAACAGAAATGATGAGAATATATTTTTGTTGTTTTTTTTAAAGCACTCCGTCTTCATAATCTTGCCGTCTCGTAGTAGTAATATAAAAAGTATAAATGAATCTGATACACATAGTACAAAAGGCGGCACATTTTTTAAATTAATTACATGCTGTTTGGATAATGTTTCTGTGCGAGGTAGACATTTCCGCGCTTTGTCAGGTCGCTAAGGACCCCAGCATCTTATTTGTAAAATGCAGCCATACTTCAGGCGGCCTCTGTCTAAACACCATGGTGAAAATACCTTGAACCAAATTAAGGAGCATTGGTGGGAAGTCATCATAGAAATATGTCATAAAAAACAAATACATCTTTGGATTCTGTAAATGGAATCATTAAGAAAGCACACTGGATATAAGTAGTTAGACCACTGGATGCCAGTTTTCAAATGCCAACTGTAGTCAAGGTGATCATGTGATTTTTAGTGAAATACTTTTTTATATAATCACCATAAAACCATAGAAAAATATAGCCAATTCAGTCATGCCACCCTTATATTTTTTGTATGTCTTTGGCCATGTTTAAAGCACATGTCAAACTCAGGGCCTGTGGGCCAAATGTGTCCCGTCAAGTCAATTTGTTTGGCCCTTTAATTGCCTTATAATATAGTTTAATTACCTACAAAAGAAAAAAAATATGCAGAGCAATGTACAATATTTGTAACTTGAATAAATAATAATCAATTGCAGAAAATGTATTAATACATATGGAATAGTTACATCGTCTGCTAAATGCATAGATGTAAATGTAAACGACAGTCTACATTTCCAGTCTACCTGCTCTTTGCCGGTGCCCATATCCCCAACAACACATCTCAGTTACCAACCACACTCCAAGTCAACCTGACAGGTGACAGACACCTGCCAGAGCTCACAAACACTCTACAGTGATTCAGGCTGAACTCGGCGGCTTACACCCTTCTCGGCTTCGATCATCTTCCCACCACCGCCTGTTTCCTCAGGTTACTGCTCTTGCTCATTTGGCCCGAACACGTCTGGACGGAACGTGATGTTATCCTATAGATGGAGCAATTTCCCACACTGCCCTGCCCATGTTTGAAGAAATAGTTCAACATCACTCTGCCTCAGTTTCTGTCAGAAAAAAAAATTGCGGTTGATGATTGTTTTGGGCATAAAATAGAACTGAAAGAACTAAAAGAGAGGAAATAAAGAATCATTTGTTTGGTTTTATTCAAAGGCACTAATATTTTAAATATCTATAATAAATAAAGCGTGTTGAGAAGCAGGTTTATGTGAGAAATGTGTTTCTCCAAAAGCAACAGACGGTTGACAAAGTACCGTGATGAATTACAGAAGAAATAACGAGAGGCAAATCAGTTTAAATAATTGTAGTCGTGTGTTATAATTTGGTCATGATTATGTCAGGCCATTGTTTCAATCTTCTTAAAGTGAGTTTGTATAAACACGTCCTAATTTCAGGTCCGTATACTGTAGAGTCTGGGCGTGTCGTTGGTGTTTTGACCTCGTCCTTCAGGACTACAGCTCTCTTAAACACACACACTTGCTGGCTCGATCTGTTCATTGTAAATTCCTATAAGGGAGCTGACGTGCAACCAGTCACCATGAGATCAGTATTCCCCTTGAAACCAAAGGAAAGCTGGCTCCTGTGACTAAACCACATTACAAGATACCTTCATGGCTCATTGGTGTTTATTCTGGTGAAGTGAAATCATTATAACCAATAAGGTGTGTAATGGATTCTTTCCCAGCACTCAGTCTGACGGCCTGACTTCTTAATTGTGGCTACATGCATGTGGGTTCAGGCTGCACAGACGTACAGTAGACTCATGCACTTGGCTTCCAGGTGTATGTGTTAAAGATGTGTCTGGTTGAAGACCTGAGTATTAATAACAGGAAGCATGTGTTTTGTTTATTGAGTTCAAATAAGAGCTGAAATTATTGGTAATACAAATATAAAAAAAGAATTAAAATTAAATCAGCAATTTGTTTGAGCGATATATTTTTGCTGTTTCTCAGTAGGTGTTTGATTCATAGCATTGCATCATATCCCAGTGGCCTAAGTCAGTCTGCCTGTAGCATATAAAGCAGAAATTGCTGCCTGGGCATCTTGTCTTAGTGAACGGCTACTTCAGCAAACTCTACCAGCCTGCAGGCATGAAGTTGTTTGTTTTTCTGGTCTTATAGTTGAACAGAATAAATACATTCTGTCACAGACACATCATAATAGTGATGACAATAATGAAGAGTCATGTGCACACAGCTGGCCATTCTTTTTGAGTCCCGGATGATGATGGTTGTCATTATAATTTTACAATGCTAATTATAAAAATAATATATATATATATAAATCTGGAGTGTATTTATTTTTAAACTCCTAAGTGCTCACTCGAACGGCTCTGAATTTATAACAGTTCCACAGGCGTTATACACAGATTTGCACTTAATCGCTATTATTCACAAGATAAATTTAAAAACGTCTACAAATTGCCTGTCTTTCAATATTTCAACGGTTAAAAAATGTACAAAAAGTATTTTTTAACAGTTAAAAATCACATTTTTAATATTTTATCTGTATGTTAGATGGACAGATATTTTAAAATGTTTTCGCTTTGAGACTCTTGTTGACTTGTTAAAATCATTGAATCATTTTTAAGGTGTCTGCCCAAACAAAGCTAGAAAGCTTAAAAAAAGATGATCCTGTTTTTCAATTCAATTGAATTGAATTCAATTTATATAAGATGCCTCACAGTGTTAAAATACACCTGCTGTCGGCATCACATGACCAAAAGTGGATTTTTATCTGGCTTGGCCCCTAGGAGATCAATCACACCCAGTCAGTGGGAGATGACGCTCTGCTGTGCTGCCAGGTCTCCAGCCTGTTAGTTACCTGGGCCATTTACCCACTGCATGAGCAGCACCTCTGTGTTTCTGAGCAACACCTGTTGTCAGATTAGAGTAGCCACAGCACCACCTGAGCCGCGCTGTGTTCTTTGGAAAAACAACTCTGGCCTTTTCTTTTAGTGAATGCTGTGTAGTCAGACGGTGACATTAATCTTTTGCCATAGTTCCATAGTTCAGTCTGTCCTATTTTCATGTGACACAACAAACAGATCCAGCGCTCATTTAAAAAACTGTCTTCACTTCCAATTTCCTGAAACCTTTTGTGTTTTCAACAAAGTCATTATTGTGACCTATTTTCAGGAAAAAACGATTTCTCCGCCTTCAAATATCTCCCAGAGATCAACCGCTGTTACGCCTCACGTACAGTATATATAACCGAGACAGAAACATCATACGAAGTTCTTTTTTTGAATATTTATGTCTTTACTTCTCAGTAAAAAAACACACTGATGTAGCCATATACCTGTCAGGAATCGATAATGGGGACGTGTTGTACTTGAATGCAACATCTCTGAATCTGCATATGCTGAACATAACTGTTTAAATTAAATTCAACCTTCAAACTGAAAACAATCTGTAGACTGAAATTAATTCTTGAAGGCAACATCAGAGGTTAATGTTCAACACAAAAAAAATAGATATTTCAGAATATTTTTTAAAAATATAAATACTGTATATTTCTAGTGCAAACACCTAGTATAAATTGTAATTATTTTGTTGTATAATTTATGGGGTTTTTTTCTTTTTTTTTGCATTTACATTGTGTATGTTATTTCTGCCTCCATTGTCTACAAGAGATTTTAATCCTCATTAACTCAGTATCTTGGCTGAATATAGTTCTATTTTAGTACAGTCTCTTGCCTTTATATGCAAACGTGGCATAAGGTTGACTCTGTAGGCTGCCTCAAAGTGTTTTCAAGGCTAATTTAAAAGGCACATTCTAATGTAAAACATTTCAGCAACTCCCAGTGTGAACGACGAGATGCTGCAGATTAACACACAGCTATTACAACCTGTTATTATGGTCAAATGTGCAGTATGGAAACCCAGCAGTCCTCACAGTTTCATCCACCTGTCGTTAGTCTGAATGTTGGACCAAGGACGTTGGACAAGGACGACTGTTTGTGTGTGTGAATAATGAATTGGTTAAATCCTTTAAGAAAACAACGTGATGTCGACGGATGTGTCTGTCATAGAGCCACACGTTGAGACAAACAACTGTTCACACTCACACTATGGTCAGTTTGGTTTAACCTCAACCTTTGACCTCAAATTAACATAAATATTCACAGTAAAACAAATAGAAGATATATATATGTATATATATATACAGCTACACCAGTTGAGCTCCTGTCAATGCATGATCTCTTCTACCGTTCCTATGTAATAGCGACTGTGTGGCTGGGCTGTGAGTGCTGGAGGAGCCATTGGCTCTTGAAAGTAGCTTTTTTTCCCCACCAGGCCAATGGTTTAATCAGGTTCCCTGCATCTGCCAGCTGTGTCCACACACAGCAAACAACCACTCTGTGCCCGCTGGAAAGCTGCATCATCCAGCTGGAGGTGAGTGAGGGTAGTTAGCAGTGGAGATTAGGCCAAGCTGCTGCTGCCGCCTGGACAGAGAGAGGGAGATAGTGCATTTGTGCTAGTTCGTCTGGTAAACATAGGCTGAGCCTTAACATGAGACGGCAAAGAAAGAGGTGGAGAGTGATATAAGGGAAAAATTCAAAAAAAAAAAAAAATCAAACTGTGGGTGTCTCTGTATGAGCGGTGAGAGGGAGGTAAATGATGGTAAATGCTGCTGAAAGTGTGTGTGTGTTGATGCACTGGTGCTGCTCAAGTGTCCAGCTGGCAGAGAGGAGATAGTGAGAGGCTTGAAAATGGTGACAGAGTAACAAACGGACACACAAATAACCTATCAATCCTAATGAGATACAAGTCTGCAAAAGGGGTGGTGTGGGTGTGTTTTTGGGGGGGGGGGTGTTTGTGTTTGTGTGTGTCATGCACTCTGTTTATGGGCTTAATATTTGCACCCCCTATTAAGAAAAACATCCCTTCCAAACAATCTGCTATTTTTGTCAGCCAGTCTCTGGAGATGTAAACAGTGACAGAAGACAAGTGGAATAGAACCCACACACACACACACGGCTCACACACACTCGCCAGGTCACAGAGCAGTTTTAAAGTTATTTAGCATATACAGGCCAAAGCAGCTGGACCGGGTCCATTAATCTGTGGCCTGTGCCTGGTGCCATGAATACAATGGCTGCTGTGCAGAGCGCCTTTCTCCCAGTCATTCAAATTGAAATAAATGAACTGCCAATCCCGACTGCAGAGTAATTGTTCATATGAAAATTGGTCTGTCGTCGTCACACCAGCCTCCCCGTTGCAACCCGTGAAAAAAAGAACCACAGCAAGGGTGGGATACCAGTGTTGGCATGTCAAAAAATGTGAGATGAGAGACATGCAGAGAATGAGTTCCTCACACTCACCCACTTCATGTTTCATTTTTAACAATGTCACTTTCTCTGGCCCCCCCACACCCTCAACACCCCCCTGCTTTGCCTCAATTGTGGTGGAAAAATAAAGGACAGGGATCCACCCCTCATTTCCGCCTCCTTCTGTGGCTTCTAACCCGAATGTCATGTTGCCTTGTGCTCACTTTATCAGGCCTTTTCAGCACTCTAAGTGCTGCGAGAGATGCGGAGAGATTTGCTTTCCAGCATTAACCCTTCGCTCACCTCTCCCTCCCGTCTCCCCCGCCCAGCCTCCAGGCCTCTGGGGACAGGCCAGTAATTTAATAGCTGTTCATTTTTATCACTGTGTATCAGAGAAAGCACGTCAGTGTCAGAGTCGGGCATCTGTCAGAGCCGGCTCCCAGATAAAGGAAAGTGCTGATTGTGAAGGATCACAGTATGGGGTGATATGCTCTTATGTTTTCACTGCAGGCTGTATGTTTCTGTTTTATTTATTGTATCAGCTTTCTTTCACTTTCTGATTTAATGAGTCAGAGGAGTGCATATGCTGCATGTTCACGACTTACCAGGTCAGCACTTGTGCTAGTTTTCTTGTTTGTGATCCAGTGATTAAACACATGCTACGCCTTCGTCCTTTCCTTTCCTTTCCTTCCTTCTTCCATGTACATTTTCCTTCTCCTTTTGTCTTTGCATCTGCTGGCTTTCCTCCTTTCCTTTACTTACCTGCTTTCTTTTTCCTCTTTTTCTTGACTCATCTCCCCACATATCTACCTGAATCATCTCCATCCCTCTTTTCTTACCTCTTCTTCCCACTTTTTTCTTTTCTCTCCTCTCCTCTCCTCTCCTCTCCTCTCCTCTCCTCTCCTCTGCGTTCCACACCTTGCTCACCTCCTTCTGTGTGCTGTCCTAAAACCGGAGGACGTGGGTGTTTGTCTGAGGGGGATGTAGACTCTGTGTTGGGTTTTACTGCCTGTGTGTCAAAGAATCTCACAGCGTGGTGGTTCAAAGAGAAGAGTGTCTCTGTGTGGTCAGACCAGGATTACCTTGTCAGCACTTCAAACCGTGCCTGTGCAGGTATTGGTGTGTGCGCGTATGACTCTCGGAGCCTATGAATCAGTGTGTGTGTTTGTGTGTGTTTGTGTGCACACCTGCCATTTTTCAATTAGTTTAGATATTTTCCTCTGCTGAGAGGTGTTTTTCCTGCTCAGACCTGCCCTTGCTGGAGGAGGGAGGGTAAAAAAGATGGCTCTCCAGTCATCAACAAAAGAAGTGTGTGTATGTGTGCAGCAACAAGTCAGCCAACAAAGGGATACACCCCTAAGTGCTATTTCCAAGTCTGTGCATGTACCTCAATCGTTTTCCAGTTTATTCGCCCCCTCAAGCGAAGAAATAAACTAGTTGGGGAAAATAAAAACTTACTGAGTTCAAGTCCTGACTTAGCAGTTTATTCGTTCTGCTTTAATCATGGTGAAAATGCCAAAATGTTCTTCGCTGATTCTAAATGACTCTGGGTGTCAGGAGTGTGTGCAGAAACAGAAAGTTTAACAAGTGGTTTTGGTTCGACATCTGACAAAAGACAATCTTCCCTCTGGGCTGAAAACATTTTTCAACATTTGTTACATAACCAGGGATGTCAAATATATTTTATTATTCTTCATCTGTGATAACTTAATTTTAATGACTGTCAGATGAGGCAGGGTTTGTGGCCTGGTAGCAGATCTACAGTCCTTTAGATGATGAGTAAAATGACGAGAATAGATACGAGAATAAAGTAAGATCTTTGTCAGCGGGCTGTAATGGTTTAGTTTATTTGATGGTATTAATTGTTTAAGTTTGTCAATTCAGAATCTAGATTTGTTTGTTTGACCTCATAATTGACTAAAATCTCCTGTTTAGATGAAAACAATGCTGATATACTGGCAGGAATTGAAGAAAGACACTCACAAATATCTTCTTCAACAGCGCTGATTATAATTTTTTAATAAATAAATAATAGTTTTTAGCCTAATTAAGTGAAACTGGATAATTTTCCACGGCACACCTGATGATCTCTCACGGCACATTAGTGTGCCGTGAGAGTAGTTGGGACTCACTGCTTTAGGAAAACCTTCACACACATTGGGAAAAAAATAAAAAAACTCCATGTGCAAAAGCTATCTGTCTGAACACAAACTGTGGGGCCTTGTTGCTGTGAACCACCGGCTGGACTAGAAAATGTGAATCTGAGAAGAGCAGCAAAGCTAAAAGAGAAGAACAACAAAGGCTGGAAGATGTTGCTGCTGATGAGACGAGGTGCAGACAGTCCCACATGGTGTTTAGGTACAATACAAATGCGTGCTGTGTTAAATTAATGAGTCTCTCAGCTGCAGTCATGCCTGGATTTAAAGAAAAAACAACAAACTCTGAAGGCTGTCACCATGTTTACATGGGAATTCTCCTGGTACTTCTGTTTCCCATCACAATCAGAACATGCAGATTAGCAACTGGGTTAAATGAAAACTCACTTTTTTCTCAGTGTTTCTTACAAATTTAAGAATGGATTACCTGGAGTTTCTCGCACAAATTAAACTCGTTTCTGCAAGGCTTTATGAGATGGTGACGGAAATCCTCACTGTCCTCACAGTGACCTTGTTCAGGACTGAGTGTCTGTCCAGAGTTAGGACACACCTACTGACCGATCTGAGCGAGGCAGGATTATCTTTAGCTCTGCCTGTGAGCCTTTACAGGTTAAAGTACTACAAGATGAGCAAAAAATACAAAGAAATAATCATCAGTGTGAAGTAGCAAATCTGAACACAATGAGACAGTCGTTGGGTGACAGTGTTTCTACATTAATCATACATCACTTAGACCCCAATTTTCTCATCACCACTGAGTAAATACCAATTTGTCTGTGTCTCAACAAAAAACAAGAGTTAGATCATTGTATCTAAGCAGACTGAAATAAACTCGGTCTTTGCTTTCGACAAAAGGCTCGGCAGCAGAAACTCCTTCTTGCTTTTGAAATAACACATTTTGTAATCACACAGAAGTGACAATATCTCTATTTTTTGGTTATAACCTATAAGATAAAATTAGACTGGACTGGATTAGATTATAATATCTTGGATTTGATTAAATTTTATAGTCCCCACACTGGAGAAATGCTCATGTTGCAGCAACAAAAAAAGGACAGAGAATGGAGAAAAAACAAAAAACAAAATCAAAAACACTAAAGTTTGCACTCCTGAGGTGGAAAAGACAAAATAAAAAAATAGAAATACTAGAAATAATTAAAGAAATATTATAATATTACATATAATCCTCCACATTTATCCTCAAATAAACCTTAGTTACGTGGATAAAATCTATGTGAGTAAATCTTTTATGTTGCTGTTTAACTCAGTTAAAAAAAAATGAAACAATGAATGTTTGTTTTTGACAATAACGTAGTCCACACCTCTGGAGCTAATGTCATTTAGTTGGTTCGTATTTTACAATCAGCTAATCAATGAATCCTGGCAGAGCTGCTGGGCACGCAGTCAGGATTTGGCCTCAGGCATGACAATCAAGCTGTTGTAATTCAGCAAACGTCAATCACACGTCTTTCACATTTGCCAGCTTCATTAGCGCATGATGTGTTTCATTATTATTTATCCCAGGCTAGTGGAGGCTTCATTAACCACAGGCTGGAGCATCGCACGTTCTCTAAATTTAGCAGCTTTTTGTTTAGTCAGAAGAACCGCATGTCGGTATACCCAGTTGTCATGTTCTTTCACAGCAGCTAATAGACCATGGCCATGAAGAAGAAGTGGGCTAGCCCAGGGGGGAAGAAGTAGGCCTCATCCCACCTGTGTCACCCCCCACGCCCCTCTCCCACACACACACGTCTGCCTCTCTCCTCAGTTCTTTGAAGCCTCTTTAATTCTAGCCTTAAGGATTAAACCAATGAGAAAGGGATGAAAAGAGATGGAGCGACAGAGGGAGACATCCTGGGAGAGAACAAAATCCTTTGAATTATGCTGAGAATTTTGTTTACACTGACCCACTGTGAGGCATCTGAGGGAAATTTGTGTGACACTTTATTTTTCTGTTTGGGGCCTGGTTATATGATCTACTTGAATGGAAGAGGAACTCTTTGAAGTCACGCATGTTAGAAGGTTTTTCTGAAATCTAAATGAGCGCCTGGGGACAGTTGTTCTTTTATTGAAGATTACAGCACTAAGTTACTTTGTCACAGTGGGTGATTGGGCGTCAAGTTTAATTTTTTTTTTTTCTCATAAAAAACCAAACCTGACATAATCCACCTGTCTTTGTGTGTGGTTGTATCACGACTCTGTGACTTTTTTTTTTTTTTGTCGTTTTGTTTGTGGTTCTGCCTCTTGAGCTCACACATCCTTGTAATTTCCAGACATTCATGAAATTTAAGGCTGTGTATAAAACAAAGCTAAACAGTTTGTGTACATATGTCAAATGAAATTTGTAGAAAAGCAAGAGTAAAATTGTTTGATAGGGTGCCTCACTTCTAAAGTCTAAACAGTGTGACCTCCCAGAAGTTTCTCCAGGCGTCGGTTCAAGCCTGTGACTTGACTGACAAGGTGAAACCAGATTGGTTTCAAGCTAAAACCGCGTGTAATCGTAACCACACATTTGCCGTGTGGGCAAGAGGCGCTACAAAGACACCTGCAGCTCCATATTTACCACAGCGTGGGCAAACAGCAGCGAGCGGCTCCGCTGACACGTTCTCTTCGCAGCTACATGCCGTATTTTTTAGGACATACTGTGAGATCACATTACCTCCGACACGGCGCACCTCACTTAAAGGTTGTACGAGGGAAAAAGAGAAAAGCAAATGAGGTTGGACTGAGGCCAATATTTTAAACGGTCTTTTATTGTGGTGTGGTTTCAGATCTCTCTGAGAGAAGGTTTAATTCTTTAACAGGTGGTTAGTCCTGATATTAAATTATGAAATTGAAAAAATGTGACCTTTACAGAGCCGGTGAACAAACACAAACGTCCGCAGCGTTCTTCGTTGGCTTTTAGAAGTTAGAGTCTACTCTCATAAATCTATTTTTAATATGGGTTCTCATGGGTTTTGTGGGTATTTGAAAGGTCAGCTGACCCAATTTATATAGAAAAGAGTAACACAAACAGACTTTTTAACATCTGTTAAAGATCCATCCGGCAGATTACCCAAGATACTTTCTCTCTGAAGAGGAAGTAACCGACATAATCAAATTCTCTTTCAGATAATTGAAATGAATGCTAACAAATCAGATGAATATCTCAAAATGGTACCAAAATTGGAGACTTGATGAGATTCAGCTGATGTATTCAGGAAGAGTTTTGTAAATTAAGTGAAACCTTTTCCTTTCTCGGGAAAAAAAAGTCTCAAAATAGAAGTCCTTCTAATGTTAATACAACGAAGAACCAGTCCAGTCCAGTCCAGTCCAGTCCAGTTTCCTCTACCCAGTCCATCCAGACGACCCACTAATTAACCTTAAAAACGCTAAACCTCTGTGGAGGGAACGATTCAGGCATTATAATTAGAATCATTAGACTGTCTTTTATACACATTTATTTTCTGCATATACAGCTCTATAGGTGCATTTCCTTCCTTGGTGATAAAACTCCTATCTCCTGTTCTGTTTCCTGCAGAGATGGCCCGCTGGGTCTCCCTTCTCCTCATTGTTTTCTGCCAGTCCATCTCACGAGCCCAGGAGAGCAGCGACATCCCCATCCTGGAGTTCACCACAGACACTCTGATCAACAACGTGGTCCAGGACCCCCAGACCGGTCGCATCTACCTGGGAGCGGTCAATGCCGTTTACCAACTGGGGCCGTTGCTTCGCCTGGAGGCACGTGCTGAGACGGGCCCCAAGGAGGACGCGCGGACGTGTACGCCTCCAGCTTCGGCCTGTCAGGACACGAAGCTTATGCCCAACCTCAACAAGCTTCTGCTGGTCCACTCGTCCAACGGTTCCCTCATCGTTTGCGGAAGCCGCTACCGAGGCATCTGCTCCCTTCTCAACCTGACCAACGTGGAGCAGCAGGTGTATTACAGTGACAGTAAAGGAGAGAGGACTTACGTGGCCAGCATAGAGGACAATGTGAACGTGGTGGGCGTCATGTCCACCTTCACAAAAGACGCAAACAACTTCAGTGTCTTTGTAGTGGGCAAGGGCTACGGAAGCCTGGACAGCACAAAGCTCATCAGCACGCGAATCCTTCAGGACTCCGGGGATTGGGTTGTTTTTGAGAGCATCATCGAGGCCTCCACGGTGCAGACAACACCGTTTGTTCCCAAGTACCTGCACGATTTCCGTCATGCCTTCAAAGAGGACGGCTTCGTTTATTTCCTTTTTTCACGAACGCTGGACGGTACAGACAACAAAAATTTGACTTTTGTGTCCCGTCTTTGTGAAGATGACCCCCACTACTACTCCCACACAGAGCTCCAGCTAAACTGTGGCCCCAATAACAGATTCAATAAAGTCCAGGCCGCCCATGTGGCCTCCCCAGGAAAGGAGCTGGCGCGTGTCATGACGGCAACAGGTGCATATGGAAATGTCAACACCTGGAATAAAATTCTGTTCATGGTGGCGACTGCGGACGATGACGACAACCACTCGGCGCTCTGCATGTATCCGCTCAACTCCATCAATGAGCGGCTGGTGGATATCATCAGTGCCTGCTACAGTGATTTTGGAAAGATTTCTGGATTTCCTGCCGTGGACATTCCGTACTCGTCCAAAACAGATGAGTTCTGCGCCTCAAAAATTTCAGTAAGTTATTTGTCTGTGTCAAATTCAGGTTTGAGAGAATGGGAGTTTATTTTTACCGTTCCAGTGTTCCATGATTTACACTGCTCTCTATAAACATTCTACTCGACACATTTTTCCCCCCTTCAATAGCTTTTGTTCCAATTTTACTGAACTCATCCAGTACACAGTATATAGAAATGTCTGGAAGCCTTGAAATGGTAGGAATAATAGGCATCCCCTGGGCTAAATCTGGCCCTTTGGAGTGTTTGGCCCTTAGCCTGGGAACGAGACCAATCAGTGAGCTCATGCTCCAGTAATGGTCTGGTCCCCTGCCTGTTGAGCAGAATTCCATCTGTCATCAGACAGGTTGGTGCACGTTGTTAGGTCATGTGCAATCACATGAAGATTTTAATTTGATAGAACGACTCACAGAGAAGTTTTTCTCTGCCTTCAAATGTATACATTTAAGAAAATTGTAAATTTGAGAAGCATCCAGGAAAATAACCTGGAGTGTCTCTCTCTAAGGTTGGAGTTTCTCAGCTGGAAAAAAGGCTGACCCCCTTTTATGCAGCCTATTTATCAGAACACCCACAATGCTGCCAAAAGTTTGATTCCCACATATATCCCCTTCTATTGTTGTTAATTAAAGTGCACAGTGTGCAATCCATCTTTTATCCCTTACTTTTTTGTTATCTTTGCAGAAGGATACATTGGAAAACTATAAATGTGGTGCAGACTTTCTGCCGTCCCCACTGGCCAGCAAGCCTCGATTCGCCCTGAAGGCAAATGAAGTGCTGACCAAGACAGGCCTCCTGACCGCTGTGGCCGTGGCTGTGGAGAATGATCACACCATTGCCTTCTTGGGGAACAACCAGGGGGAGGTGTTTAAGGTGAGGTGTTGCTTAGTTGACTTTTTTTTTTCTTCCCCAGAACCTCATATCTTATATTCTGTTTTTTCCCAGGTACACCTGACCACAGAGTCGTACGTGTACAGCAAGACTCCAGGTGACACCATGGGAGAGAAGGTCAACAAAAACCTTTTCTTTGACCCCAGTCACCTTTATGTCACCACTGAGAAAAAGGTAAAAGTATATCACATTTTATGAAGTACCAAATAGAGCACTGCATTATTTTAAGCCTTACTCTGTCCAAACTTAAAGCTCAACTCTAACTAAATACTACAAATGTATACAATGATGACTGGGGAACTACATTTTGATGTACGTTGAGAGTTACCGTCCAATCCCAGTCTTCGTATGGAGCTGTGTTTGTTGAATAGGGATAATAACAAAAGTTTTTCTGAAACATGTTGTATGGATGTCGATTTTATTAATAACATACTATCCATGAACAGGTTTAAATGGTGCATCCACCTAAAGTATGTTTTTTAAGACAAGGATGGATCATCAGTCAAGGCCCATCACGTTCAACAATAATAGTGTTGTATTAAAAAAAAAATTCTATGTGCGATGATTTAGTGTAAAAATCCATCTCTGAATGGAAATGACCTTTGGGTCTTGCTTTACAAAGTATAATACTACTATGATGGCTCAGAGCTGGCGAGGCATTGACTGTGGGCAGCACAGATTCCTTGTGGAAAATGTTCTTTTAGAACGTGTCTTTGAAAGAGAAATCAGTATAAAAGTTGTTTTGTTTTTTTGTTTATTTCCCTCTGAACAAATTTGTCTCAGATGCGTTGAAGACCATGGAAAAGTTTTAGTTGATGCGGAACACAATTTCTTGGGCGTGATTATTTGTTCATTTTACTGCAGTCTTGATGTCTCTGTTTATATGTGAAACAGTAAGAGAATCCAACAATAGTATCTTTATATTGTTCATTCACTCAGTATAAAAGGGAGAAACAGCTGAACCATGATCTGGGTTTGGTTTTTGAAAATGTATCAAAGTATTTGTTTTAAGTACAAGTTTTAAAATTCGTGGACCAACTTTTCTTTGTGTATTTTTATCAGTGTATCAGTGCTTAAAATGTAGAACTGTCTCTTTCACTGTGGAATTAGAAATACCTCCCTTATTAAAACTGATTAGTGTGTGTGTGTGTGTGTGTGTGTGTGTGAGAGAGAGAGAGAGAGAGAGAGAATTAATATGTGAGTCTATTTAAAACGGGAAACAGTTTGAGCAGGTGGGTGTTGATTTCAAAGTCTGGAACAGGCCATGATGGTGTGAGAGAAAAGTTCAAACCCTGCGTGCTGTCTTCTCAGATGCACCTGGCAGGTCGCACTGTGTGAACGTCTGATCATCTGTTCTCTACTAAGTTACGGAAAAAGTTGGAAATTATTCACCTTAAACCCCAAGAATACAGCAAAGTGCTCCTCTGGTACTACACGGAGGGGGATTGCAAAGTTTAAATTGGTGATGATGTGAAGTGCGAGACTCACATTTTGGTTCAAGTTCATTAAAACATTGAAGTCTGTCTCTTTACTCAGAACAGATGTGGAAAAAAACTGAAGGGAAACTTCTAGGAATTTCATTTAGCACTTGCAAAAATCACATCTTCCAAAACCGTATATACACAAAATAGCAAAGTGTTAGCAAATAACAGTTATTCTAGGACAGTGGTTCTCAAACTGTGGTACACGTAGCACCAGTGGTACAGGAGTGCTCTCTAGTGGTTCGTGGGGAAAATTCATATTTTCACATTTACATTTTCAACTGAATAAATCTGGAACATACCATGCACAATTAATACAACATTTAAACGTAAACATCTTTATGAACATCTCTAAACATCTCTCCTGTGGTGGACGCTAACAGGGAATGTTGGTCATCATGGTGGTACTCAGAGGTCAGTGTTTCTCAGGTGGTACTGAGTAGAAAAAGTTTGAGAACCACTGTACTAGGACATAATTTACAGAGATGATAGGAAATTAAATTTAGTCAAACATAACATTAAAGTCATAAATTAAATTTTTTTTAAAAAAAATCTACCTAACCAAGACTTTGGATCTGCCTGTCAAGTGTAAAGATTAGCTTCTGTATTTTACTGTAATTTACTTCTGTATTTACTGTAACTGTGCTCTAAAGCTTCTAAGTAAACATCTTTAAGTTTTAAATATAAATATTTGATACATTTCTCTCTAACGTGTGGCTTTTAATCAGATTTTTTTATTTCTGCCTTGTTCTAGATCATTAGGGTTCCAGTGCAGACCTGCCTCCAGCACAAAGACTGTCAGTCGTGTGTGAGTCAGAGGGATCCGTACTGTGGCTGGTGTGTCTTAGAGGGCAGGTGAGGGAACACACACATACACACACACACACAATCATACACAAACTTAGGCATGCGCGAACGTACAACCACACGTACCGCTCCATCTGTAAGACGCAGCAGGATATTCGTTGCGTGGTTTATGGCGGGGACTTTTAGAACCCTCCGGTTTATATTCCGTCTCTTGTCGTTCGTGCAGCCGTGAGGAATTAAAGCTGTTTGTCAGCCTCATGCTGAGACGGCAGACAGTGCAATTTACTCTCATCAGCCTATATTTATCAGGGTCTGGAGGGAAGAAAGGTGAAGTGTATTTTATTGAGATGTGATCAGAAACGGGAGGGGGGGGCGTAAAACACTGGTGCTCCATAAATCTGGGTTAAAACCGAGAAATTTCAAACAGATTTGGTTTGATGACGAGGTGCTTTTCAGACTTCATCTCCCATGGATTCATCCTTTTTGGGGTCACAGTGGGCAGTCATCAGGCGAGGGTGGGTCACATGCTGAATTAATGACTAATTATAATCATAATTGGTTGTGATTAATAGCTACGCTGTGATCAATCAGATATAAAAAAAAACATTTTTTGACAGCCCTGGTTAAACCTGACAATTATTGTTGTGATTTACAACTGTGTTTCCAGTCGTAAGCTGCTCTGTTTCCTTCCTACCACGGCATATTTAAAACCACCAGAGTCCACAGGCCTAGTTTTCTGAGACACTGTGGAAGCCTTATGGGGCTTTCAAAGCATTAGGGGCTGATGGGAGGTGTTGATCTGTGCTCTGAAGGTGCACCAGGAGGTCCGAGTGCCGACGGGCAGAGGAGAAGAATGGCTGGCTGTGGAGCCCCAAGAACCAGTGTGTCCAGATCGTCTCCTTCTATCCCCCAAACCTCTCCTGTAAAAAGACTCAGAAGGTACAAAAAAGATCTCTCTCTCTGTGTCTCTCATCTATACATCTGTACATTTTCCCTTTTCTCTCAGCACCTTTCTGTCTTTTCATTTTCTATTTCTCATCTTGCACCAGACAACCTTGCTGACCTGAGACTCATACCTACATGCACAGTCTCAGAAATAAACCGTTTCCATTGTGATTCAAAGACTTGACCTCCATTTTTTTTCCACTGCTGTGTATTGATCCCTGGGAGAGAATTGCATCTCTGCTTATTATACCTGACCTGGATGATTGTGTTCACACCCTGAAGATGGAGAGCTTTCCTTTAGCATTTTCTTTATGAAGTTGTTTTTTATTTCTCAGTCCTTTGGTTTCAGACCTGCTCATGTTTCTTTCATCAGACCTCTCTGTTTTTGTTCTCAGTCTTTCACCGCTCTTTAAAAAGGGCTCAGTTCACTTTCTTTTCCTGTCAGTGTTCATAACAGCCAGTTATTTCATTTAATGTCTGATAGAAACAAAATCAAGCCGTTCTTCTTGTCTCTGTGGCCTTGTGCAGCAAAAAGCCCACGAACCTTTCCTGTTAATGTTCAAACTTTTTTATTTGTTTTAGGTGAGGATAAACATCCCCTCACTTCCTCCCATCGGAGGCTCCGACCGTCTGCAGTGCATCATCAAGTCATTCAAAAGTGAAGGAACCATGGTGGACTCTGGTCAGGTCTCCTGCAGTCTGCCCCAACCCTCACAGATACCACAAACACCTGAGGGTCAAGGTATGACTCATGTGAACTTCAAACAGATGCGCTGACCCTGTGTGAGCGACAGGAAGTCTACAGAATAGTGAACTGGGGCATCCACTTTTTCAGTCCTGAATTGAACACACATCCCTCTGGATGTGAGACAGCTCCACTACACACTGAGCTACAGTATGTTATTATACTGTGATCTACAGTTTGTACCTGACGAATATGATATATTCTTTATAATATATTAATATATATACTCTAAAAAGATTGTGAAAAATATTTTTTTTAACAGTTGAGGTGCTTTACATCTGTCATTTACCTGCTAAAAGTTTTAAAAACGATATGTTTTTTCACCGCTAAAGGCAGTGGTAGAAACGGAAACCAGTCGTAACAAGTCGAGCGCTGACATTTGACGTTGCACCTCTAAGTATAATTTTGGCGATGATAACCAGGATCACACCCGAGGGGAAGTGTTTCTCTGGCTTTATTTGCGCTCAGTGTGAAAAGAAAAATGCAGAGTCAGCAAAACAAGGGCATTACCAAAGTGTCTTTCTGCTTCATCTCAGCAGGGTCCTGAGTGAACTGGTTTACTTTGTACTTAATGCTGAGAGAAGACTCACTCACACGTTTGTTTGTTTGTTTGTTGTCTGACTGCGGCCATTGAACGGCAGCTGTCATTGTCATGTTTGATCATAACATTTTTCGATGTGGTCTTTTGTGTCACACCACGAAACTTCATTATTTTATCTTGTCTTGATGACCTTAAGTTTTTTGTTTCCTAATAATCGACCTTCTGTCGTGCCCTCAGACTTCGTGGCTGTGGCTGTTAGCGTGTTCGTCAATGGCACGGTGGAGCTGGCCACGCAGGAGTACAAGTTCTACAACTGTGCTGCCACAGTGAAGAAGTCTGAAAACACGCCGTGAGTTCAACCTTTTCTCTTCTCTCCCTCATTTCCCTCTGTGGAAAAAGAAATTCTACCTCCAACATTTTTTCATGTGTTATGCAACACTTTTTATTTTCCTTCTTCTTCTTCTTCTTCCTTTTTTCCTTCTTAAGATTCAAATTTGTTCTGGAAATTCTGAGAGTTCCACCACTGAAAGATTTTAATCTAATATACAGAGTAAAAAAAGCACACTTCCCAGACATCTGAATCTAAACTAGACCAAATATTAAAACACAGCAGTGCACCTTTAATATAAACCTAGGGCCCGTGGACCTCCCCGTGGGCTCCATGTATGTTCTTGTCATCTACAGGCTCCAAGTTAAAATATTTCTTTAATTTGTTCCGCATTCATTCCATCAAATTAAAAGTACGTAACAACAACTGCAGCCTTTCTCCTCTTGTGGTCCCGTTACACATCGACTCATGTAGAAGTACTCCATCCACAGCGTGCGCCCGCGCTGTTATGATCAGGCTGTTTTCCAGGGTCTGAATATTGCTCTGTCAGTCACTGTGATGCCAACCGTGATTCCAGAAGGTTCTCAGTCGAGTCAGACTCGGTTCTGCTCCGTCACTCGCTGAAAATACACAGTGACACTGAACACAGCACCGACTGACACCTCTGACGTAAATGTATCACCTTGCATGAACAGATGAGAGATCAAGGCTGCGTTGGTAAATTGTGATGCATGGTGTAGTTTTGAATGCACCTCTTGCATTTTCTCTCCCCCCTCTTTTTATTACCTCGCTCAGGAAATTGCCTCAGTTTCCTTTTCATTAATCAAAAAGCTGAAAGTCGATCTTCGCCGTTTTTCCGTGTGTTTTTTTTTCACCCCTTCATTTCTTCTAAGCCGAGGAAGGCGTGATGAACGAGTTTTGCTTATGCCAAGTCGCCGAGATCTATTTTGTTGTCAGCAGCATGGATTTGTTTTGTGCTGGACACTCTTTGATGAGTTTGCATGTTTTGGACTTTCCCTTGTGTGTGTGTGTGTGTGTGTGTGTGTGTGTGTGTCAAATGCTGCTGACGATTAGTGTGTGAGGGAAGTGTCCCCCCTTTTTTTTATTGCTCATAGCTCTGTAATAAAATTGGGCTTTTTTTTTCAGCTGTGTGGCGTGTGTAGCCAGTCCGTGGGGCTGCCAGTGGAACGTTCATGACCACACGTGCAGTGACATGGACGACAGCGTGATGGGACCAAACATCATCAAGCAACGGCATGTAAGTGTGAAGGTCACATACATCGAAAGTTTCCAGACTTTCTTTTTTTCCTATTAGCATGTGCATAACACAGTTCAGTAAGAGATGCATCCAAACATATCCCTAAAATTAATAACATCTTAACGCCCGCTATCAGTCGCCAGCATCTTGTGTGACAAATGTTGTAGAGCGGTGAATATCAATTTCCAGCTCAGCAGATGTAGCAGCGATACTCTTATCTGTTTCCGCAGATGAGGATATGAGCTAACTGGTTGGTACATTTCAAATTTACGCGACTGAGCCGCGGGAGCGTCTGAGTTTTTCTGATGTCTTTTCAGGGAGCCAAGTGTCCTCAGTTTGAGAATCCAGATCCCGTGCTGATACCTGTGGGCTACAAGACTCACATCAGCTTCGAGGGGATAAATCTGGAACTCTACAAGGTAAAGCCGAAGTGTCAGAGAGACTGAAGTCTTACAAAAAGGTTCCCGAGCCGAGGGCAGTTTGGCGATTTCATGTGCTAAGAATATGTATTTGCAAAAGCGAGAAAATAATTCACGGTCATGAAAAACGTTGTCATTACAAGTTACCAGTCTTCTCAGGAGACAAAGCAGCTTACACACAGAAACACAATTCACATTCTAATCTGGATCCGTTCTGAGAGAATCCTCACTTCTATAATTAGCTGTTTTTTGAGCAGATGACACTTGTAGTAGGCTGCATGATCAGGGCGTGTAAAAACATATGATTGAACCAGGTCGGAAAGATTACCTCACCAAACCTTTGGATGGTCTGGTTCTGTCATCATAGAATCTTAAAGTTACATGACATTTGTTTTTTTCAGTCATATTAAACACTATGGTGTTTTTTGGGGGCGGGGCTTTTAGGATCGCACTTTCACAATCGGCACAGAGCTGATGAAAAATGTGGAGGAAGAGGTCAGCTTCGAGAACGCGCTGTTCTACACCTTCAGCGGCTACAATGTGAGTATATGTATATGAATCTGTGTTTTAAAAAATCCTAATAGGTCAGTTGATATGAATATAAAATGTAAACAGAACCTGTCCTGGTCCAGATTCTTCTACATCAGTGGTTCTTGAACGTTTTCTCCTCTGTACCACCTGAGAAAACACTGATCTCTCTGAGTACCACCATGATGACCAACATTAGAATACAGCAGCAGAGGCCTTCCCTGTTAGCTTCCACCACAGGAGAGATGTCTATAAATGGTTAGAAAGATGTTTATGTTCAAATGTTGTATTAATTGTGCACGGTATGGTTCAGATTTATGAAAATGTAAATGAAATGAAAATATGAATTTTCCCCGCCTACCACTAGAGAGTGCTGACGTACCACTGGTGGTACGCGCACCACAGTTTGAGAACCACTGTTCTACAGTTAAACAATCGTTCATCGCCTCTGGATCTGCCTTTTAACTGTATTCTGTAGCTCCCTCTAATGGTCCCTCACTAGAGGTATTTTAAAAATCACCCATCCCTTGGTATGGGAAGCTCAAACAGCGTAGCGCCCCCAGCTGTGTGTTTTTTTCCCAACATTGATTTCTCCAGTTGAAAATCTGCCAGGCTGAGTGTAATTTTTTCCCCACCTCTTTTCATTTCCTCCCTGGCGTTGGGGAGCAGCAATTCACATTGTTTGCTGATTAAAGCTTAACTACCATTAATCACCTCATCCTGTATTAATGATTACATTTCCACTCTTTTGTTTTTTTGTTTTTTTACCTTTTTAGTTTTCCTACGATAAATCGCCCGAGACCAGCGTTCTATTCTATGTGAAGGACAAGGAGTCAGGAAAGAAGATGGACAGCATGCTGAATGGTACGCTCCCACATTTGAATGCGGAGATCTCATTTATAATGCCTGGAGTGTAGCCCGCGAGTCCCTGCGAGGGGACTGGAATCAGACATCCTGGATGATCCATCTGATCTAAAAATGAAAGTAAAAAATCTGAATTGAAAAGACTGTATAATCATATCACTCCAGGCTGAATATCAAGGGGATGATGGGAATTAAAATCAAAGTAATGAGATAGTCATCTGTATTACAGGCATTTTCACAGTTGGTTTGGTCCCAGTAGTGGGCGTCAGTGGAGAGTGTGGAGAAGATTTTTTTTAAAATGATATAAAATATACAGAGTTGTTGTTTTATCAAAAAAAAAACAAACAAATTGATTTAATACTAACGACTCAGCAGTAGTTTTAAGGCTTTTATTTTAAGTAACAAATACATAGACATAAAACTTTTTTTCTCTCTTTTTTTTCTTGCTTGACTGAACAGTCACTCTGTATAACTGCTCCGTGGGGAGAGAGGACTGCAGTCTGTGTAAAAATGCAGACCCCAAGTACAGCTGCATGTGGTGCCCCACACAGAAGGCGTGTGTGTACGAGAAGCTGTGCAACACACAAGGCCTGGACGACCCGTACAACATCGAGTGTCCGGAACCCCAGATCACCGATGTGAGTAGTTACTCTGCTCTCTTCTACAGTATTTTACTGAGAGAGCGTCGACCTTGGTGCTTGGACTGGAGTGTCTGAAACAACTATGTTTCTCTGTTTCTCCTTGAAACTGTGAGTTGATCTACGACACGTTTAGATCGGATCGATCCATCGTCTTCTCAGTTAATTGTCGAGGCCTCGTTGTCATTGACAAAAATCAATAAGTGATGGTGTTTTGGTATCATTGTCACAGAGGTCACGGTTGTGCATAATTTTACTGCACATTTCAGTATGTAGTAGTACTGTAGTACTGGGCTGCTGTTCTCAGTATGAGATGCTACCTTGTTGAAAAGTCAAGTCAGACATCCTTCACTGGACTTTTCTGTGAGTGAGTGATGTCATTTAAACCTGAAAATCATTCATAATGTAATCCGCACCTACGTAAAAATGTGACACCAGCTGCAGGTCATCCACGATGATAAAAACATGTGACCCTCACCGAGGCTAATGCTAGTTCAGTCTCAGTTATTTTTTAAAGACATGACATATTCTTCACTGGGAAAACAGAAAATCTGCAAAGTTGTCTGTTTTATGACCTAAAGACAAATGTACTGCGACCTACTTTTACAGTGTTGGACGTACTTTAGTCAATAAACTCGTCCCCCTCCTGTGCTAGCGCACTAAGACAAGGACAGTTGTCCAATTAAACAGCCCGCCTCAGCTGCAGCCGTGGACTTAACTGTGCGTGTAAATGTGCTAATTGTGTAACTGCTTTTAGATCATTCCACGTTTCGGCCCCCTGCTGGGCGGCATCTCCATCACCATCCGCGGCACCAACCTTGGCATCAACAGGGAAGACATTAAAAGCATCACCGTGGCCAAACAGCCCTGTATCCATCAGGAGGAGAAGTACTCTGTCTCCACAAGGTAGTATTCATAAAGCTTCATGGAAATATCCATATCAGTGTGAGGCGCTGCCTTTTTATCTGTTCCTAAAGTTGGGATTCTGATCATGGGTGAGGAGTGTTTTCTCCTCCTCCTGGAGGAGATGTGAGGTGGTGTGTGTGTGTGTGTGTGTTTGGGGGGGGGGGTCACAGGGGAGAAATGTTTTAATGGGCTCATTATGTAACTGTATTGATCTGAAGTCACAGGTAGAAACACTGTGCTCTTAAAATAGGACTAGAAAAAATGAATTTACTTGTAATTTTATCTCAAAGGTGAAGTAGAAAAAACATTGATGATAAATCAAATGCACATTTCTGGAAACACAGATTGTATTACATATATAAGGGTAAGGAAAAACATACATACACACATATAATACAAATTGAAAAAAAAATTAAACATCCTTAGACACTTCACCCTCTTCATATGATTAAAAAGAAGAGAATGGGAAGGAAACTGTTGCTGTATTTGACCTTTGTAATATTACATTTTGTTGAACAAATTGTCTTTGACATTTTTATCTTAAAGTCTGTTACAGTAATTAAGGTTGATGCATTTACAGCTCTTTACGTATGATATAAAACCATCACAGTTTGGAGGTCGAACACATTTAAATATAATGGACATCTACTTCCTCTCATGTCCTTTAACTTGTGCAGCCAAAATAATAATTACACGTTGACACAGACCACAGCCTGTATTTACACCACCAGTTTTAATACATTTTGTATTTGGATGTTCAAGGCTGTTCAAACAAAACCGACTAAGCAGTGCGCGGGCGAAATGTTTGCTTCCTGCGCGATGGGAATCTGGTTATAGGCAGAAAATGGTCTGTGCCGATAAATAATGCAAATGTAGGAGGTACGGTAAATTTGGATTTTTAAAATGTTTTTGAAACATTTGTTACAGTTATCTGCATGAAAACACACACTTTTTATTTTTACTGAACTTTGATGTTGCAGCCGAGTAGTGACACTGCATCGTAGACGTCAGCGAGTGGAACCGAGGAAAGACAAATATAAAACAGCCCGTTATTATCGAGCCGCACAGAGAAGAACAGTCTGTGTCAGAGCAGAAGTTCATGTCTGTGTGATGGAAAAGGAAAAGTACAGTTAGTGCACAAGAACAGGGGGAGACAGTACAGTATGTAACCCATACCAGCTCAGTACTGTATATCCACTGTGGTAATGTGTGTGTCTGTAATGTCAGATATTACAAATGTTGATATATCGGGCGAGTCAGCACTTCTCCTTTCCACATTAAATCATGAAGATTAATCCTGCGGTGATGGATCCCACTCTCTGACAATCAAACCTGCTGTTATTGATTGTGTTTCATCTTTCAACGATTTAGAGTTGTTTCTATTTCATCCCTGTTGGATTAATAAACAGAACTGAGCTGCTCAACTTCATCGATGCTGAGGAAGACTGGAAACAGGTTTAATTTTCTGATGTTTAAAATACAAAAATACAAAAATAGTCCTGTGTTTGCTAGAAGAGGTAGTTAGAAGTCTACCGGATCTACCTAGAGGTGATAAAGTGTAGACATCAGACTAAATATGTAAATATATATATATATATGTGTGTGTGTGTGTGTGTGTGTGTGTGTGTGTGTGTAGTTTTTATAGCTTTTCCTATACCCGTAGTTCATGATTCAGATTTAATTACTTCAATATACAAACTTCCTGCTCCCTGGGAGTTCAAATTAGTTTTTTAAATCCTGTCTCTTGGCAGTTATTTGACTGTTGATTGACAGAAACATGTTTTTGGCTCCACAGCTACCTGAGAGTCTTCAGTTTTGGACTGAAAATATAGCACTGATTTTTTTAGCAACATATTAATTCTGCTTGAAAGATGTTCATGAATTTAACACTGAATAATAATTAATGCTGTTGAAATGAGAGCTAATGATTCCATAGATCTGTTAAAGAACTGTTTTCAGTTTATCCATCTTTTGTCTCATAGTGAAGACGAGACATGAAGTCTGATGAAGATGCCATTTTGACAGTGGGTGATTTATATGCACTCGGTCTGACATGGATCTTTGTTTACAAAGATCCACGTCAGACCGTCACAGATGAGTTTTGATTCGCAGTCACTTCTCACGCTTCTGAGATTCTGATCAAATATACGCCACACAAAAAGCTGACACGTGTGAATATTGATGCACGGTCAATAATTTTCCAAGGCATTGTTCGACCACCCTACGGACCCCGACATCTGCGAGCGAACGACTGAAAGAAAATAAATAAAAGATCTGACGCATCCATGACAAACAATTCAAACCAGCTGGCTTTAACTAGGTTTGGTTTTATGTGAAATTCATGATGAAAATAAAATGTAACTTTTTTTTTTTTTGTCACATCTAGTGTGGTGTGTGAGATCAGACCAGTCGATCATCTGAGCGAACACTGGGGTCAGGTGGAGGTGGAGGTGGAGGGCGGGAAGATAGGAACCTCCTCCATGTTCTTCACCTACAGGGTAAGACACACACACACACACACACATCAATTCACTTGGAACAAACTAATTTAACTATTAATTAAGGCCAGTTATACATGCACTAGATTCTATTATTCTATGTATAAAATTTGAACAAACTCTCATTTTCCTGACTCTACATCTTAGGCAAATTTGTCTGAAAATGTGTGTACAGACAGCAGAAAAAATTGTGTCTGCGTGCGTGTGTGTGTGCACATGCACATACTACTACAAACGCCACATGTGCCTCAATTTGCTGAGCAAACATTTAGCCAGAGCGCTCCCCGGTGGGAAGCTTTATTGGAGGCGTTGTTATGAAAAGCCAGTTAAATAGCTCTGCTGCAGCCTGTTAAAGTATTAGAGAATAAAGAGCGAGGGCTGCTGCACAGACTCTGCTCCAAGAGGAATGCACCGACATTCTTTTCTTAGCTGTAATGCAGCATCTTATTGGGGTTAATTTCCAATTACATCAGATTCGTAGGTACACGTTCAGCTTAAAAATGGATGGTATAGAGATAAACAAACAAACAAACAAACAAACAAACAAACAAACAAACAAACAAACAAACAAACAAACAAACAAACAAACAAACAAACAAACAAACAAACAAACAAACAAACAAACAAACAAACAAACAAACAAACAAACAAACAAACAAACAAACAAACAAACAAACAAACAAACAAACAAACAAACAAACAAACAAACAAACAAACAAACAAACAAACAAACAAACAAACAAACAAACAAACAAAAGCTGAAAGCTTATGTTTATTTACTGGTCAAATGAACTCATTCTCCACTTGATGACACTCGTCCTCGTTGCAGAACCCGATCCCTGAAGAGGTGATGCCTGGTAAAGGTCCCAAAGCTGGAGGGACCCTCATTACAATAAAAGGGCGATTTCTGGACACCGGCAGTAAAGAGGACGTCCAGGTCGCCGTCGGAGGAGTGGCCTGCATTGTGTAAGGATTTCCTTACTCAGTAATTACCAGACTGTGAACAATTGTGTTACGATTCAGGGACTTAACTACTTGGCATTCAGGCAGAAGTATTCTGTGTAAATCCTCCTGTGAGGCCGTAATGTGTTTAATACATTTCCATATTATAAAATGGAAATGACCTTAACTTGTGTGCACAAACAGCGGTTTCTTTTTTTTTTTTTTTAATACCTTTACCATTTGCCTTGGCTGTTGTGACCATGAATGTTCTGTCAAAATCAGCACATGGTGACATTTTAGGCAGAGGTAACAGGAAAATAACGAGCTGGAGAAGCAGCAAAGCCGGAATTTAACAAGCTGTCAGCATGCTGCCATGTTGCCTTTTTCTACACGCTGACCTTATCTGGCCTCAGCTCCTCCAGCCAGCCAGCGCTTGAATTATGTCCTTGTCTTGGCAGGGAGCACTTCGGAGCAGAGATCACCTGCAGGACGGGGGAGTACCGAGCAGATAAGGTGCCCTCCGACCTCCTCACTGTCTTAGTCAAGTATGGGAAGAGCTTCACAGCTGCCATTTCAAACGCCTTCCAGTTCCTGGAAAATCCCATCATACTGGACCATCAGCCCAAAGGAAGCTTTGTTTGGTCAGTCACATGATCACATGATCACATGATTGTGATGCTTGTGACATTTATGTCGTGTCTTTAATCACCGTTAAAATGAGTGCAGATACAGGAAATGTGCACAGTTATCTGGAATAATATGACATCACAGTCACAGGACACTATACACTGACCTTAAGTGTAAATGTGAACATGAGTGTGTGTTTGGTCTCCTTGTGATAGACTGCTGACATTTACAGGATGTACCCTGCCTGTCACCTGATGACAGCTTCCTGTACTATTTTTATCAGGATTGAATGATACAAAAAGATCAGAAAGTAAAAGTGTAAATGTGTTTATAGTCACCAACACACCAACCTCTTAGTTAGCTTTAGCAGCAGCATTTTTTAATTACTTTGACTGTGATTTCCCAGGGCCAAAATTTCACTTTGTTTGACACTAATTTCCCAGAAAGCATAGCGGTGATTAGAAGCTTTCCAAGCTGTACAGAATTTCATAGGTTTGATGCTAAATGAAAAATGTCAACATCTCTGACACACTGAGTCCATGCCAACGTTTGCATTTTAGAACAGTGTCCTAACATTAACATTTAGCAAAATAAAAATAAGTATCATGAATAAAAATCAGGGTTTTAAAAAAATATAGCTAAACAATTGGATTTCTTACCTATTAAGAAAAAACTTCAGGGATTGTGTCTAGACATAAACAAACGATAAAATCTATTAGGTATTAAGTTTAGATTAAAAAGACATAGGAGACAATGTCCTGTGCAGTATGAATATGCATAATATTGCGTAGGATGAAGGAGCAAAACTAACAAATAACAGAATATTGTAAATGTTTTTCAAAAATTGATGAAACTTTTTTGCTTGGTCCTGCGACCCTGATGTTTCTCCGTCTGCCTGAAAACTTGGTGAACGATTTTAATGCCATAAACTTTTGTTGTTTTTAAAAGTTTGTAATGTCCTCCAGGAGTTCTTGACAGTAGCCCTGCACGCATTATTATTTATTAACAAGAGGAGAACTTATGGGGGTTTAGGTTTCACACAATTGCATAATGATCCCTGAATATAGATGCAATAAATACTCTGGATAGTTTAAAGTGCAACTGAAGGTTGTGCATCACAGATGATGTTTCTCTCCATCACTGTGGAGAAACTAACAGGCTGAGGTCTTTCGTTTTCATCTGTGGTTGAAGTTACCTCAGGTGCTGTTTGTCTTATAGAGCTCACTGTTGGCCCGTGTTATTGCAGCCACATATAGACCGCCCCCGTAGGAGAGGGCTGATGAACTGTATGTTTGTGTACATTTCAGCGGCGGGAGGAACGTGATGGTGACCGGCTCTGGGTTTGATCTGATCCAGACTGCTGTGATGATAGTCGAAGGAGACAACACCACGTCGGTGGAGGTTGGTCTGCGTTTATTATTCATTCTTCATCTCTTCTTTGGCCTCTTCGCCTTTTGGTCTCAAATGTCTCTAAGTCCTGTCATTCTTTTCCCTCTCCTCATGACAGTAGCTCCACCGTCCATCAGTCACACACATGGGTCAGGGGTTCAGTTTGAAGTGTGATGTGTGAAGCGGTCAATATTGATGCAGCACACACACCAACTGGGACCGTACCAAACAAACACCACTTCTTCTTCATTCACCTTATATTGCAACTTCATTTTTCCTAACACACCTGTCACCATCTCATGTTTCTTCTCACCGCCGCTTTAAATGTACAACGTTAGCCAAGGACACACTCTGCCAGGGAACTTAAAGGAGTTGGACACAGCAGCCCTCTTGTTCCTGTCGTCCCTTGTGCTGCGTTAAGCAAAGGCAATTTCAGCTAAAAGGCTACATTTAATACCAGCATTAAGGTTTGCTGAAGATTATGCGTCCGTGCTGTTTTTTTGTTTTTTTTTTACCACTTAAGTCTCAGCCAAGTCCCCAGTCTTTGCCACCCAGGGACAGGAGAGATTTGCGAAGACTTGGCAGCAGCAAACTAAGAGCAGACGTAACGTGCTGTCTGAAACAGGGGTTTCAGACAGCACGTTACGGGCTTTAAGGGCTTTAAGCTATTCTTTGGTTTAAGTCCACACACACTCATGTACACCTAAATATTGTGAGTGGTTCTGACTGTTGGCTTGGTGAGTTCATGTTCCTTAGACTGTGGCAACCTTCATTTTAAAATAATGACTACAATAATGTCTGTTAAGGTTCTAAGTCAGTGGTTCTCAAACTGTGGTACGTGTACCACTAGCGGTACGTGGGGAAAATTCATATTTTCACTTTAACATTTTCAATTGAATAAATCGGACACATACCGTGCACAATGAATACAACATATAAACATAAACATCTTTCTAAACATTTCTAAACATCTCTCCTTCACAGAACTTCTACTTTGTGTAATACATAAAGCACCACAGTAAGAGCTTTTGTACATATAAGGAAGTATTAATAAATACAGCATTCGGTGTACTTCCCTTTGAGTAGAATAAACTGCTGTAACATTGTTTTAAATAAATTCAATAATGGAACTTTGTCAAACAGTTCAATTATGAAAATAATAAATATCAAAATTAATTAAACTACAGTTACAATCACACTAAGTAACATAATCCTGTTGTCTTTAATTCCCTGTAGTGGTAAGGTTCCATGATGTGGTTCAATGTTGAAAACATGCAAACCACATCATTTTCATGTATTTAATGTGAACAGACGAGAGCGAACTGCTGTTGAAAATCCAAAAGCCTCACGTTCATAACAATGTCTTTGCATTTAAATGATACAAGTGGCTGCGTCGCCAACGCTGACAGTCCGCGTATACATATTTATATGAGAATGGCCTTTGTTGGATCTAAAAAGTTTCATGTCACTATTTATCTACTCGGCAGTTTGTTTGGACTCATGACATTTTAATCTCATTCTAACACCCACAGAACGCTCGCGACAAGAACGACACCGCCATCCGTTTTCAGACTCCGGCGGTGAACAACTCTGTGACCCAGCACTTCAGAACCTTCGTCAAACTGGATAACCTGTTGAAGGAGCTGAAGCCCTTTGACTACCACCCTGACCCTTCCTTCAATAAACTGACGAAGAAGGTCATCACAGAGACCAGCATCATCATTGTCACTGTAAGTCAGAGGACGCAGGGTTGTTTGTGCCGTTTGACAGAACCGGGCTCTGTCAAACGGCAGAAAAAGGCAGCCGTATTTACGACAGGATTTTTATTCGGATTAATGTTTGGATAAATGTCAGCAAATTCCGAACCGCAGTTGTTGCAACATTTTTACTTACTGATTTAATATATATATATTTGAATATGATACTAGTTGAGGCATACATTTTATAAAACATTAAATAGTAGAGAGAGAGTGACAAATATAGTGTTTAGTTTTAAGCATCAAATAAACTGAAAATCTAGATATTTTCTCAGTTTACAAAATAAATTCAAGCATCAATCAGCAGTATTTAGTCTGACTACAATTTCCATTTCCTCCAGCATCTGTTCACTTGCACAAAGTGAGATTGTGTAAGTCAGGTTATTAATAAACGAATTAAAACAAAGTGGGACTAAACATCGAAACACTTTCACAGTGTTGTAAATAGATTTAGATTTTTTTTTCTCAATGGAATGCAGATAAAATATTTATTATTAACTGCTTAAGAAATGCAGTTTTTTATTAAATAATTTACAAATTAGCACATATAGAAAAGTATATAATCATAGATGCTAATTATTATTTTAAAGTGAGCAATACAGTTGGCTACAGTTTTATTTGTGAGCACACCTACTGTAAGATATAATAAATGGCACTGCAGCCTTTTCAATTACCCTTCTACAGATTAGCTGCACATATTTCCACTTCCTTCTATATCCTAGTCTGTACTAAGATAATTGAAAATGTGTCTGTCGTCTGCCGTGGAATTTCAAGTGTACAGTACACTGTAGAATCGACTGGAGCTCTGCCGAAAATGACTCACAATAGTTATAATCTTAATCTTCGTAATTAGTTCTCTTATTCAAAGTGGAAGAGCGACTCTTATAAACCTACCAACAGCAATATTTTTTAAAACAATGTTTATAATAATCAACTTGTTGTTTGTCATTATTATAATCCCACCACCCACTGAGCTTTTCACTCGCTGCTCACTTTGGCCCTGCAGGGACGGGGATTCTCTAAAGCCATGACGGCAAAAGAGGCTCAAGCATTCGTAGGCGATGTTTCCTGTCTGGTCAACACGCTGCAGGATGACAAGCTGTTCCTGGATCCTCCCCCCACGCCACCACGGGCTCGATCCAGGAGGCAACGCAGGGACACCAGACCTGAGCTGCTGGATCTAATGGTAGGACCACAGACACACAGACAGACAGACAGACACACACACAGACAGACAGACAGACAGACACACACACAGACAGACACACAGACAGACAGACAGACGCACAGACAGACACACAGACAGACACACAGAAAGACAGACACACAGACAGACACACACACAGACAGACAGACAGACAGACAGACAGGCAGGCAGACAGACAGACAGACAGACAGACAGACAGGCAGGCAGACAGACAGACAGACAGACAGACAGACACACAGACACACACACAGACAGACAGACAGACAGACAGACAGGCAGGCAGACAGACAGACAGACAGACAGACAGACAGACAGGCAGGCAGACAGACAGACAGACAGACAGACAGGCAGGCAGACAGACAGACAGACAGACAGACAGGCAGGCAGACAGACAGACAGACAGACAGACAGGCAGGCAGACAGACAGACAGACAGACAGACAGACACACAGACAGACACACAGACAGACAGACAGACACACACACAGACAGACAGACAGACAGACAGACTCGATGGATTTTTCATGTCTCAGCCATTGCAGTAAAGACATTTGTTTTTCTAATCCCTGAAGTTTAGTCAACTTGAAAGTTAAAGCAAGTCTTCATTTAAATTATTTATTTATAAAAACATCACATGAGATTATGGGTACTTTGATGGAATATTTGATGGTGGAAATTTAGGTATAAACAAATCCTTAAGGAAAGAGAAATGTCCATCAAAATCACTTCAACGTGGAAGCAGAAACATTGAAATGATGAAAAGAAAAATCAAAAAGCTAAATGAAAAGTCTCCTAATTTGAGTGACTGCAGGAAAACAATTCAATTTAAATGATTTAAAGTCTCCAATTTATTCACTGTCTTTGAATCTCGGTTTAACATTATTTGAAAAATTACCACATAGGGTATTGCAAGTGGCATTTGAGTCACACAGTCAGTTAAAAGTGTTTTGAAATACCTTAAAAACTCGTATATTAATTATATCCTTATTTTTTGCTAGAGCTAAAGGAGACAATCTTCTTCTCTGTATATTTGCAAGTTGTTAATCAATTGACTGATGCATTACTGCCACCACATGGTTGAAAGCTGCATTGTATAATAATAATAATAAATAATAAGAAGACCTTTTTGAACCCACACTGGGGAGATTCTTGTGCTAACAGCAGATCTGCTGCAACCGGCTGCCCCTTGGAGGCGCCACTCATGTAGTTCCTCTGGGAATCGAGCCCAGCACTCTCTGCTTGTAAGGCATATATGTTAACCGCTAAACTATGAGACCAACCAACTGATGAACAACATACCTCTGGTATCGTCTGTTGATAACCTATGCATCCTCGGCCCTTGCAGCCCTTCAGGTGGCGCTAGCAGCCCAAGTTTGGTTAAGAATCACTGGTTTAATGAAAACTTTGTTGAAGCTAGTTTCAGAACATTTACTTCAGCTCTCCTCACAACACAAAGGCTATTTGGTTTTCTAATTTATGGCAGCTCTAAAATGATTTATAAATAAATAAATTCTGATGTAAGGAAAACACTCTGGTTTCTACTGTAGCTCTCGCGGTGCTTCTTTAAAGGGATATGAATATGTTCTGGGAGATAAGAGAGACGGGTGCTTTGTGGAAAGAAATTTCCATTTTTCTTTTTTGCATGGGGTTTGAAAACAGACCATTATGGGAAAGAACCATTTAATAATTGCACTCGAGTTAAACAGGTGTTTGTCGCTTAAATTTAAATCAAAGTCAGTGAGACTGAAGCCTCCACCTACAGTACGAGTGGAATAATGGTTGACAGAGATATCGTTTTCAATATGAGAAGCATTAAAATTCACAAGTGCGCGCCGTCGTATATGCAGAGGGCCGTATATGCAAAGTAAGAAGACGGAGAGACAAATGAAGATTAGTATGGGCATTTGAAACCTAAAAATAAATTCCAGACATGAAGAGCCGAAGATGCGAGCATGCATGCGTCACGAATTAGTATTTCTCCAGGCGTTTCATTTGTAATGCTTGACACCTTTCTTTTTCCCGGCTTGAGCAATTTTCTTCTAGCTACAGGCCACTGTAATTTTATTTAATTATGGCCAAGCTGCAACTGTGATGAATAATGCAGCCCCTTATAATGTCCCTTAAGTGAGCCATTGTTTTGTCTGAGGCTGTGCTCTGTAAGAGGAAGCAACACAAGACGACTATTAACAGTAGGACGTATACCTGCATTTAAGTACCTGAAAGTAAAGATTTGAAATAAAGTCATTTGTGGGGTTTTTTTTTTTTTTTTTTAGCTTACGTGCTTTAGTCAAGGTGAACACCGCCGCAGGATCTCAAAATACAGAGCTTCCTCAAACAGATTAAATCGTGAGCATTTATGCAGATTTTCCTCTGTTGAATATTCCCCACTGTCACCCACCTGAATAAAAGAGTGACTGGTTAAAATGTGGTGAGTCTATGCACATTATAATAAGATTCTACCTCTGTCTGTGCTCATCCGCAGATCAAATTTGGGAAGGGAGAGTGGGTGGTTGGCTCTGTGCAGTACGAGAGTAAGAGCGAATCGTCGCTCTACATCATCATCCCTTCGGTCATTCTGCCCATGCTGCTCATCATCGCTATTTCTGTCTACTGCTACAGGTATGTCGGCCTTTTCTTTGTAAGGAATTGTGAGTGTTTTAAATACTAATTTACTAAAGCTAATAAACATGATTAATCAGAAAGTACCAATCTCAGAAAGTATTTACCTCTTAAAGGCAAAATATGCCTTAATTACCCAACTTACTTTTCCAAACTTTGGCACAAAAAAATGTTTTACATTTCATGAAGATGAAGATTTATTGCTTTGCTAGTGTAAAAGACTCTTCCTCCATAAAAAAGCAATACATCATCTTAATTTTCTCAGACCAATCATTTATTTACAAATACTGAGTCTAAGAAAGAACTTTACTGTTGTATTACTGTTATATCGAGGTTCATTTTGTTTCATGGAAGAACTCCCTACCTTTAGATTTCTTATTAGGAATAGTTAATGCTGCTTCTGTTACAAAGAGCAGAGTGAGTCAGTACAAACCAAGACAGAGCAGCTTTCTGTTTATGGTTACATGATGTAACCCATCAAAAGTATTGTTTAATCACATGACTTTTCTTAGGTCATTAACATAACATTCATAGCACACCTGCATTGGGAGCAGCCACCAAATGTGGTGAAATCATACCTGCGTTAATCACAATACTCACGTCTCTGTTGTGTGAACATTTGCTCTGATGGCACCTGTTCTGTGTTATTCTCCTCAGGAGAAAGAGTCAGCAGGCAGAGAGGGAGTACGAGAAGGTGAAGCACCAACTTGAGAACCTGGAGGAGAGTGTGCGAGATCGCTGCAAGAAAGAGTTCACAGGTAACGACAGAGAGCAGCTCTGAACCACCGCGCTGTCAGTGAAGCACATCGGAGAAGCCATTAGAGGCCATCATGTAGTGAACTGCTTCTAAGCTGTGATTGGATTGATGTGATTCATCGTGCTGCTTTGAAATCTTATATTATATTGTGTATAACATTCATTTATTATGATGTTAGCCAGCATAGCATTTAGATTATTAGGAAACAATGATCAGTTAAAGACCAGAGTTTACTGTGTGCATCTCATGTGACTCTCACAGACCTGATGATAGAGATGGAGGACCACACCAACGACCTGAGCGAGGGACGAATCCCGTTCCTGGATTATAAAACCTACACCGATCGCGTCTTTTTCCTGCCGTCTAAGGATGGTGCCAATGATGTCATGATCACAGGGAAGCTGGACATCCCAGAGTCCCGACGGGCCACAGTGAACCAGTCCCTCAACCAGTTTTCCAACCTGCTGCACTCCAAGACCTTCCTCATCAATGTAATTTACACAGAGTCACAGAGTAGAGCCAGTCTCTCAAATGAAAGGATATTTGTTGTTAAGTTTTTCAGACATGGTCTGAAAAGCAAAAATCCTCAGCTTTTTTTTAAGCACTACAAGGCATAAAACCACCGTTCTCCACTTTATTTTTTTTTAGTTTAGCTTCTGTTAGACAACCACCTCTGTGAAATTACCTCCTACTGCATTGGCAGCGTTTTCCAGTACATCTCTGAAAGCTTTCAAACCATTTCCGTTCCCTAGTCTTTATTAGTGGTAAGACCTTTATATCTATTTTAAATGCAGGCAGTTCAGGCTTCCCTGAATGGTGGAGCGTGTCATGTTTTCGAAATGTTTCAGAGAACCGTGTTAGTGAAAAACAGGAGACACAGCAGGAGGACATGGCAGACGTGTGAAGTTTTCTAATAAAGCAGTATTGTTGGCGCCGGAGCAGATCTCGAAGGTGTTAACTTCGTATGCGTGGGCGATTCTTCCCTTAATAATTGGTATATTTCCTGAGTCGCAGCATTTCAAATGGCAAAACTAAATTTACCTTGATAATAATTGTCTTTAGCGGCATTAGTGTCTTGAATATTGAAAGGCAGAGTAATACGGGATTTGTGTTTGTGAGCACGAACATCTCCAGGAGGATTAATTTTGCTTGTCATTTTTCTTCTCCTCCGTCTGGTGTGTGTTTGTGTGTGTGTGTGTGTGTGGCGTTTGTAGTTTATCCACACTCTGGAGCGCAGTCATGATTTCAACGCCAGGGCCAAGGTGTACTTTGCATCTTTGCTGACAGTGGCTCTGCATGGGAAACTGGAGTACTACACGGACATCATGAGAACCCTGATGCTGGAGCTGATGGAGGAGTACGTCCACAGCAAGAACCCGAAACTGATGCTGCGCAGGTGAGTGAGGAGCAGGTGCTGCTGGTGGGGGTTCAAAAGTCAAACAGTGCTGAAAAGTCCTGTGTTACTCACTGTCACACAGGAAATGATGCATTTGAGGTCAAACCACTCTCGTAATATCTATTAATGTATTATTTCTTTTATACAGAAAAACACTAAAGTTTGAACTTTGAACTTTAAAAAACATAAAACATATGAAGGCGATTAGCTTCAAGGAGATGTGATTCTGAAATAACTGTTTTTAATTTTTAATACTTTCCCACAGGCTGTAGCACTAGTCAGTCAGCTGAGCTTTGCTGAGGATATGAAGAGAAACCAGACTTCTGTCATAGTTAAACTTAAATGAGACTAAAGGGAAGATGACACAGACTCAGAGCGCATCATTAAATCAGATGAAAATCAAACCAGAATGTGTATGGTTAAGACAGACAAACCCACAGGACACTGCTGTACCTGCAGTCAATAATTAAGGAGAAAGGGAGTGGGGAAAGGAGGATGAAGCTGTGGAAACACATCAGTGCTTATAGAACTGAGAAACCTTCTGGGGAAACTGAGAGTTTCTCAGTTCTGTATGCTTTGAAAAGTAACCCAGTAAAAAGTAATCTTCTGAAATGTTGTATTTTAAATGGTTCCTTTGTCTTTGATATAATACATAATACGATACAATACTTTACTATACAGTGTTATACATATACATATATTATATTACAAAATTGTCTAAAATTGAAAGTCCTTATTGCAAAACAAGCATATAATGAAAAGGTATGTGTACTGAAAGCTGGTTCCAATATCAGTGACTTTAGGGACATTATGTTTATTATTTTACATTCTGAGATTATAAAAGCTTTCAATTTTACAATTGAATTAATTTATTGACAATTTTCTAAAAAAAAAAAAAACAATCCCATTGCTTTAATTTCCCACGTCACATATAAAAGTACAGCACTGTGTAATATACCTTTTATGGCCCAGCCTATATCTTCACTACATCCTTGCACAGATTTTACATTAGGTTATATTCTGACTCTTAATGAGTGGCTTTTGTTCACAGTAATTATTAATTCTCAGGCCTCAGGTCTGAGCCGTGGTCCCGTTCACACTAATGGATTTTGGAGAATTATGATTTGTTTCCAGATCTAGGAAACAGTTTCTTCCTGTTGCCATGTTTTCTGTTTCTCAGAACGCTGTAGTTCGTGTGAAGAGACAGTCTCTCTGTTTGATCTATTCCAGTCGTCTTCCTTCTGTTTCTCCTTCTGTGATAATTTTTTTTCCCTCCCCAAAACACGTCAGAAAACTTTTTCTTCCACTGTTTCTCTGACATTTTTTCTTTGTGTTTTTTTCATCCTGTAACTTTTGACGGATGATATCCGAGTTTATCTCCAGGGCCGTGATGTTCAAGACAAATCGAATTGGGTTCTTTTTGGACGTTGCCTTAGAATATGATCTGACATTGGGGTGGTATAACTTGATCAAAATATTATTTATCAGTATTTGCCTCAAGAAGTGTTTCCCAAAGTATGGGGCAGGGCCCTTTGAGGACATGGAGCGATCGCAGGGAAGTGCAGACAGGCATATTAAATCATTTTTTCTTTATTTGTCCCACAGTGCTAATATATGATTTTAATGAAAGCATAATATTACCTAAATAAAACACTAGTAGTGTGAAGTAATTACAAGCTTTTAATTAAAGTGTTAAAGCAAAAGCTGTGAATGTGTTGATGTTGGGGCCTTGACAAGGACTTACCTAAAGTTAGGATGCTGCAAAAAGATTTTTGGAAACATTCGCTTGCAGTATGCTAACATTTATAATGTTTGTTGAAAAAAAAATGGTCTTCACACTTCAAATAAATGAATTAAAGTGAAGGGTTAAAAAACTTAACTTTGCGAAACACAAACAAAACAAACAAAGTCCAGACTGATTTTGTGCTGTTATTTACCCTGTACTGCAGTGTTAATGTCAAGGTCGGTCAGCCAGTGACACCACCGTCAGCAGGTGCCCACTTGTGTGACAGTACTGTTGCTCATCACTGCTCAGCGAGGGGTTAGGAACTGCTTGATATGCACAACCACCCTGGCAACATACACATCTTAATTATCCCCCAATGGAGTGGTTCATTACGCTGATTAAGCCATTGTGCCAACAGAGGCCCCCTTATATACAAGACATGTAATTAGAAATGCTAACAGCTAACAGAAAGAGCCACCAGTGGATAGCTGACATTAGGAAGGGTGATCTGTGAAGAAACGGTGCCAGTGTGAGGGGGTTTAAGTCAAAAAAATGCCCCTGATGACCTTTGGCCTAAACACTATTGACAGTTTCAGTACTAAAATCAATGGAGTCAGACAGAGAAACGGTGGTTTAGTTGGAAGACGAAGACGAACATATTCATTTGCCCATTTGTGTTGTCTAAATTCAACCCTTGAAAAACAATATTATTTGTGGTTTGTTTAATTGTACATGGGGTAAAAGCAGATTCCCCCCAGGGGATCAACGGAGAGTTCACTGTGTGCTGCATAATGTGAAAATACTGTCTCTCACCGTGACTCACCGCATTTACTTGTGTCTTTCATGCTGTTACAGGTCTGAGACAGTTGTGGAAAGGATGCTCTGCAACTGGATGTCCATTTGTCTTTATCAGTTTTTAAAGGTAAACTGAGGTCAAGGGTCATGGGTTGACAAAATAAGTTTTTTATGTTGTATGTATGTTGTGATTGCAGCTGTACATAGCTATCTAAGACGGTCCAAATCTGATTGTTTTATTAGTGCTATTAATGTTATGGTGGACAAAAAAAAGTTGAAATCTCTTAATTATAGAGTAATTCATGTTGTTCATCGGTGGCAAGCACTGACGATGTGCATTTATTTCTCCTCTTAACTGCTAATCACAACAATTAGTTTGTTTACAACATCTGTGGCGCTTTGGAGATGCATTTTATGTGTGTGTGTGTAACAGGACTCCGCAGGCGAACCCTTGTACAAACTGTTCCGCGCCATCAAGCACCAGATCGAGAAAGGACCTGTGGATGCCCGAGTGAAGAAAGCCAAGTACACGCTTAACGACACTGGCCTGTTGGGCGACGACGTGGAGTACTCCGTCCTGGTGAGATAGAGAAAAAAAACACACACAAACGCACAACTAACAAACGACACACATAAAATCTGCAAGTCATAAAAAATGCACAAGCTGCTTTAAAAACTCAAATAAACAGGTCCACACTCGTCAAACTGCATGGGTTGCTATGGAAACCAGCGCTCCTTACAATCCTCAGGCAACTGCTCACTTTTGTCTTACATCCATTTTACAGAGTCAGTGTTTTCGCCTAGAAAATGACACAGAGACCACGTTCCAATATAGCAGAGAAGTTCACAGTCTAGGTTGAAAGTCTCTAGACTAAAAGCCACTTTATAATGATTTTGTGAGCGCCACCTGGTGTGTTCAACAATTTTTGCTGCTGTCGGAAGTTAAAAAAAAAAACGTTATGTTTCGGCAGCAAATTTAAAGGCATCTGTTGTTTGTTTAATTTAGCACAACTAAAAAGGCCCGCGTGTATTGTTAATGTCAGTTATCAAATTAGACTGAATTACATGTCTCACTTCATGATGGATCTTCTGCAATTTAATAATCTAATGGTCCTAATTTCACAGATGGCATATCCATTTGGCTTCACTTCACTTTTCTTTTTTTTTTCCCTCAATCACTTTCAATGCAGATGCATATATAAGTCTGCTCCTTGTCTGCTCCTTCCAGTCTGTAGATTGGTCTCTCAGTTCTGACTGTCAGAGTGACTGAGAGTGGGAGGTGAGACAGGTCAGAGAGTATTCCCACTGAGCATTGGCCATTAGCCAGCCAAGGTGACAGGAGTCTTCCCCTCCCTCAGCGGGAAGCACTCCTCAACGTGCCAGTGTTCTATATGTGTATGTCAGAAGCCAGGTAACCATGGCAACAATGTGTCAAAAGATCTGTGGGTGCACATTTACGTTGATGAACGAGTGCTCTGGCCATGTTTAATACTAATAATGGGCTTTTTCTGTCGTTTGTGCATTAATACATTTGACCTGCACTTATATTTACCAAGTATTTTCTCCTATGTGTGTGTGTGTGTTTCTCTTTTAGACTGTGCAAGTGCTGGTGCATGGTGAGGGGCCAGATGTGACACCAGTCAAAGTGTTGAACTGTGACACCATCTCACAGGTGAAAGAGAAGATCATAGAGCAGGTGTACAGGAACCTGTCGTACTCCCAACGGCCCAAGGTCGACAGTGTCACACTGGGTAAGAGACCAGGGGCAATAATAAAGAACAAGAGCAATACACTTTAAATATATATATACTGTATATCTTATATATATATATATATATATATATATTGTGCAGTCAAAAACAATTGTGGTATATGTATGTATATATGTACACACACAAATATACACACGTGTATATATGCAAGTTTATATATATACACATATTTATATATATACATATTTGTATATATAAATATATGTGTATATTTGTATTTCTATATATGTTTACATATAAACATATATGTGTATATATATATTTCTATATAGATGTGCATATATACACGTGTGTATATATATATATATTTGTGTGACTACATATATATATACACATATACCTTTTTTTTTTGTCTGCACAATATAAGACTCCAGAAACATTTTCTACAACGAAGCAATTTTAATTCCCACGCCAGCTTTAGCTTTCATTCCCTTTTTTAATTTTCGATAAGGACAGATCTGTGTTCTTTCATGGGGAATCTCGTAGATAACCCTGTTGTACTCAGTGGCACTTGAAAATAAATAATGTACAATACAGCGGATGGTGTCGAGGCCAGGTCTGAAGTGGTTGCAGTTGTTTTTAAATTGAAAGTGTCAGACTGCAAATGACATTTCAGAATTAGATTTAAAGTATTCAGAAAACACTCAAGTGTCACATCCTGCCTACAACGCTCAAGTGTGTCAAGACGCTCGGGGAGACAGGCAGGGCTGACTGCTTGAAGGACAGAATTACTGTTATATTACTGTAGCATTACTCCAGGATGAAAGTAATTCATAAATTAGTAAAAAAAAATGTCAGTACACGTCTGACACAAGTGAGGCCAGAGGGCTAAATGAATTGTAGATCCCTTGAATCACAGTTTTAAATCAGCCACACAACAAAGCTACTGTAATATGTGCTAATAGGAAAAGCCCACAGAGCTGGTTTTAACTAATATAGTTAGCTTATATATAGCTAGAGTCACAAAATTAAGATGGAAGTTAGTTAAAAGCTTTGAGAATACTCCAGAGATTACTTGAAATAATGAAAAAATAGCCAAATATTTTTAGAATTCTATTTTAGTTACATACAATGTAACTGAGACTTTGTGTCAAATGTTTTACTTCCAAATAAATGACTTTTCTTTTCTGTCGTAACTACAGAGTGGCGTCCTGGATCAACAGGGCAGATTTTGTCTGATCTGGATTTGACTTCCCAAAAGGAGGGCAGATGGAAACGCATCAATACCCTGGCACACTATAACGTAAGTTCTGAAAACACGGTGGGGTTTGATGCCACTTGGACACGTCCTCTTCTCCTTCATTTTAGGCTTAATCCTGTGGTTTTGGCAGCATCGCAGTCCGGTTAGATGTTGAAGTCTTTTTGTATCGATCCACAGAAATGAAGGTCACTCCTAAATACCCTCTCCCTGCCCTGCGTTTGGCCCCCTCAAATCCCTCACTTTCAAGCACACTTCCCTTCTTTGAGCCAACTGCTGTTTTCCAACTGTTCTTTGATCCTTGCTGCCTCTGAATGACCCTCATCACAGTATCCAAAGGGTCAATAATGGGTCGCCATCAGCGAAAATGCCCTGTAAATGCCCCAGTATAGAACCGCTGTTGTCACACAATGATTCTTTATTGATTATAATTTAGTTCTAAGACCCTAAAAAAAGCCCGGGTGACCTCTGTCTCAGTTTCTACAAAGGTTATTGTGTGACTTGTTGATTGTGGTACTTTGTCTGACAGAAGACCTTTTTTCCTTTCAGGTGCGAGATAATGCCACGTTAGTTTTATCCAGGCTGCTCCACACTCCGCAGAACTACGACCAAAACCAAGAGAACCATGAAGAACGTAAGGACAAACACACTGATCCCATCACTGCTTGGTTATGCAAAGCTTATCTGAGGTTTTCTCCTCCTGGGCTTTTGTCAAGAATCCTGCTCTAATTATACATGCTAATAAATGTTGTTTAATGTAGAATATTTTAGAGTTATGCTAAAAAACATTAGCTTTTTTCCCCACATTTCACAATACCCAGTACAATTCCATTTTTTCTGTCTGCATTCAAACTCAGCTGACAAACATCCTCCTATTTGTCATGATTTGAATAGTTGTAAAGCTGTAAAACTGAGCATGAATAATGGTGGAAAACAATTTTTTTTTCACCTAGGAAATGCTCTGCTGGATGATGACAAGGTATTTCATTTGGTGAGGCCAGCGGACGAACTGGACGACATCAAATCAAAACGAGGAAGCATCAAAGACAAGTCGATGACTAAAGCCATTACAGAGATCTATCTGACGCGGCTCCTTTCTGTCAAGGTAGGAAAAATAAGGTTCATTTATTCAATCATATATTTATTAATCGAGTTATTGTCAAATAACAGTTTCACTCTTTCAAGTCCAGTTTAAAAAAAACCCAAAAAACTCAAGTAAATATTCCAGTATTTCTCACAAACACCCGTGTACCTGTGGCACTTTTAGGGAACGTTGCAGCAGTTCGTGGACGACTTCTTCCGCAGCGTGCTGTGCTCTGGGGCAGTGGTGCCGCCGGCTGTGAAATATTTCTTTGACTTCTTGGATGAACAGGCACTTAAACACAACAACGTGGACGAGGAGACTATCCATATCTGGAAGACTAACAGGTACGGATACTGTATGACATCATTTCAAATATGTTTTTAGACAGAAACAGGTGTTGGCAATTGTAAAGTAAACACATCCACTCTGTTGACAGAGTGGATGTGTGTGAATATAATAATCAGTGTTTTAAGATGTTCTTACTTATAAGGTTTTCACTGGTATTATCTTTAGTTCTGTTTTCTTTTCTTTTTTTGTTTTTTTTTTTCATTGAGAGTTAACAGTTAGCTGCTTGAATTAAATCAATGATTCCTTGTATTAAAATACAGCAGTATTCAGTTTAGCATAGTATTTTAGGAATTTATTCATTTACAGATTACTACAACAAGTACAGTTAAGAATATCAAATATAACGTATATGTAGTTGTATTTAAACGTACCCACGTACCAACAAAGATACAGCAAGCCATAGTTTTAGAACCATTGATGTGGATCATATGGTATTGTAGGGAAGGAACTGCAGTATTTTCAGTATAGGAAGTATAATCCTAACTCATCAAACATTAGCTCATGTCATTTGTTTGCAACGTCCACAGGTTTACAATATAAGATTATGAAAAAATACAAAGTCTGGAGGAAATGAATTTTTTCAGTAGGGAAACAGTTTTTTATTCCTGTAAAAATGACTTTCATCTCTCTTTTAACAACACTGGCACAAACAGTTGGCCCATTACGCTGAGATACGATAACTTTAATATGAAATAAAACTTACTTGTCAAAGTTGGAGCGGAATACAAATGAATCATTCCAACTCACTTGGTTTGCCTTTGCCATCCCTCTGCTCCCATGTGACATTTAAGTGCATAAATTAGTGTCACGCCGGCTAAGGCTCAAGAATACAAGACGACGTGTTGCATGTAGATGTAGGTGATTGACGTAGGCCTAGCACGAGAGAACTCGCACAAGGACAGGAGATGAGCAATTTAATTACTTACCACATTCGACACCATGTTCTTCAGCCAACCCTTCTGTTTATCAAATTGAAAAGGGGGCCATGTATTAAATATGAATCTGTGTATGAGGCATAACAACAAACAGGCATGGTAATTATGTCCCGGGCTAATTTAATTCTTTGATTATGGAAATGTTTCTATTTTTATTCTGGCATTGTATCCCCTCAGCAGGCTTCCCTGGAGTTGTAACCAAACCGGTGTGAATCTTACACACAGTGAGCTTCATGTCTCAGATGGCTGGCTTTTCACACAGATCAGGGAGGAGTGCTTTTTAGAAGATGTTGTATTTTGGGTGTTCTTTTAAATTCACAAGCTGATACCAGGTTGGAAACAAACATACGGAGCGTGTGTTCTTTTGTACACAAAGGAAAACTTTGTGTTTGAGGAGACTTATGGTGGTACAGCTGTTTTTTTTTTTGTTTTTTTTTTGTCCTGTTGAAAAAAATGTGTTTTAAGGTTGACTTTCTCTTCTTTTGAAAAAATTGTGTTTTAAGGTTGACTTTCTCTTCTTTATGGTGAGAAACAGGAAGTCATTTTCACAGAGGTCGGCATTGTCTGAAATTCTAAATTAGACTGACTGTGGAGTGTATTGTTCTGGACAGAATTAGACCTGGTATTTTCTTTGTACTGCACTCAATAACACCTCAGGCAACGTCTCTCACACAAGACGTTCCTCTATGTGAAGCACATTTGTAATTGTGATGAAGTGAAGGAAAAATACTGATTTCTTGTTCATTTCATATTCTGAACTCCCAGCCTTCCCCTGCGGTTCTGGGTGAATATACTCAAAAATCCTCACTTCACTTTTGACGTCCACGTGTCTGAAGTGGTGGACGCCTCGCTCTCTGTCATCGCCCAGACTTTCATGGATGCCTGCACAAAGAGTGAACACAAACTCAGCCGGGTAAGTGGATTTTAGAATGCGAGTGTTCAAGAAGATATGAAGAAATAAAAAAACACACTTGATATGTCGAAGGTCACGTTATCTGAAGTGCCCATGTTTTTCTGCTCGTTTTTTCCGACTCTAGGACTCTCCAAGTAACAAACTACTCTATGCAAAGGAGATCTCCACCTATAAGAAGATGGTGGATGAGTAAGTCCCAACATCAGCTGCCCATTCACAATTATAATGATGATGATGAGTTTGAAAAGGCAACGACAATCACTCTACGATTGGGGAGATTTTATCTCATTTTATTTTACTTTGCACACAAATACAGAACTAATGGCTTAAACTGTAATATTACTGCAGTAAATATTAACCCCATCCTGGTCCTGATGTCAATTATATAGATTTTAATAATTTTAAAACATTTTTTTAAATGAACACAGACCTGGGACCTAAACAGAACTATGTCCGGACTAGTTGAAAAAACATGAACTTTTGTTTCATGTGACTGCTCAGGACAGGTTTTCTAAAGAAAATAATCTGATATGGAAATCTATTCAAAAAATCAACAGTGCCCTGTGTGGGATTCTTTGGAATTTGTGCTCTCTCCGTAAACAAGATCTCTTTTTTCATGGAGTTCTAAATTTGTTGAAGATGAGTTTTTGGGCACTTGTTCCATATCTGTAGATAGCACTAGTGTTATTTTATCAACTTTGTATTTCTGTTTTTTTTATTGTGATAAAATATTTGCTAATTACGAATCTCAAATATTAACTCTTTTGTATTTTCCTTCTCTCCTGTGTGTGCGTGTGTGTGTGTGTGTGTGTGTGTGTGTGTGTGTGTGTGTGTGTGTGTGTGTGTGTAGTTACTATAAGGGCATTAGGCAGATGGTACCTGTCAGTGACCAAGACATGAACACTCATCTGGCAGAGGTTTCACGGGTGAGAAACTCAGTTCATGGCTGTTATTAATGTTATATCTTTAAGATTTCACTCTTGGTTGGTTCGGCTTCATCGCAGTAACTGGGGTTTTTCTGTACCATAATTGCTTTTCTTCAAGCATGCACACACCTAATGCACATTTAAGCCTTTTCCCTTATGCACCTGGGGAGAGGTAGTCATGGGGATTTCTTTTGACTTGCTAATTCAAATTAGCATACCGCAGGAATATAAGACAGTCTGGGCTGCCTTTATGACTAAGTCCAAATCCACTAATCTGAATCTGAATCATAGTTGGAATACACACACACGCATATATATATATATACAGTATATTTTAAAATGCAAAATACAGATTAAAAATCACAGCTTTACTATTGCAGCCAATTTAATTCAGTGTTTTCACATTTTATATTATGGGATGTTTACACTAGTTACACATTTATTTATTTTTCTGGCAATATTTGTACTTTCTAACTGAGGCTCTCGAACCCTTTAATCGTGATTAATTTAGATCACTATTAATTACGATTGAATATTTGAGTCAACATCCAGCTATTACAGCCAATGTTATTCAGTGTTTTGACATTTTATATTAATCATGATTAGTTAGGTATTAGTTACGATTAATCATGAATAATTAAGACAAATCGATATTACAGAACAATCTGTATGTTGCAGGAGCAGGAAGATAAATAATGTACGTGTTTGACACCTGTTTTTTTCTGTGACTAATCCAAATGATGGAATTATTCCTATGGAAAAATGTTGAGAAAAATATGAAAAAGTAAAACTCAAAATTTAGTTTGAAAGAGTTGGTGGATTGTAGTCATTACTAAGTCATTGTTTTGATAGTGGCTGGTGGCACCTGTCAATGTCTCATGGTCTAAGTTCTGTTTCGTGTCGTTGGTGTTTTCCAGTCTCACACAGACAAGTTGAACACTCAAGTGGCTCTCCATCAGCTTTACCAGTATGCCAGCAAATACTACGACGGGGTAAGAGACTCTTCTCCTCCTATCACACCTAAAGGAGGCTATTCCACTGAATGCACTGCTGCTCACTATGTTATTGCTTTTTTTTTTACCTCACTTCACTCCTGATATACCAGAAGAGTGATTGTATGAAATTTTAATTGAAAGCATTTCTGTGGGATGTGAATTGGAAAATTGCTCCGGGAATTGATTTTAATGCGTCCATTGTACTTTGCTACTCCAGGTCATAAAGGGAGAGAGGAGGGGGAGGTAAACAAAACCTAATGAACATGTTAGATTCTATAATTGAGACTGTCAGTCTCCTATAAGTGGGGCTCGCAAACAGCAACATATTTAGTGACCGTTGATGTCAAACAGCACCATCATCCTCAGCTCTCTCTCTGTCATTTTTTTGCTCTAATTCTGCGTTAATCCTCTCCTCTCCTCTCTTCACGTTCACTGTCTCATTGTCTTCATTTTTCCCACCTTTTTCCCCTTCCTTTCAGATCATCGCTTCTCTGGAAGAGGATCCAGGTGCCCAGAGTAAACAGCTGACCCTGCGGCTCCAGCAGATAGCAGCCGCCCTGGAAAACAAAGTGACTGATCTCTAACCCCTCTGAGTGAAGGGAGGAAGCTGGGTTATGGTGTAGCCGGATACTGCCAGTGACCAGAGGGGCTTTTTTTTCTTCTATTCAGAGATTTTAACATGGAAATAAGGAAAAGTGCGAGGGACTTGTGCATTATTGGTGTGTATGGTAAACTGTAACGAACAGGGACTGATGAAATGCAGATAAATAGCAAAAAGCAAAAGGAAATGTTGAGGTACGTGGTCTTAGGTATGCCTTAAAGCTAACTTGCCAAACTTTAAAGGTCTGCTTGGTCCCTTATGCTTCATGCTATATACGTAGCTCCCTGATGCTGTTCAGGACTTTTCTGTCTGACAACAAAGCCCCTCTGTGAAGCACTGGCATAGCAGATAATCAGATGTTCAATTTCTTTCTGTCTAGAAAAAAGGTTTTAAGAATTGTATTATATATTTTTTTTATCGTGCCGTCTCCTTGCGGGAAGCTTTATAAGAAAAAAAAAATTATCTTTTTAAATGGATCACCTCGTGGTGCAAATAGTGTTTTTATTAGCCTGTGTGTGCATAGATGTCTGTGTGAAGTTCATGTGAACAATAGCGGGTGTTGCTACAATTCCAGTGCACGTTCACTTGGACTTTAATAGTGTGTGAATGTACGGATACGTGTGTGCGCACACAGAATGCCTACTATCAGGCGTGGAGGTGAAGGTACGCCTGCTTTCTGTCATTATTGCCCCCGCCCTCTCTCCCACTCCCAACCCTTCACAAAGTGAAACACTGGAGCCAGTGATATGTTTTTAAATTTTTTGCTTTTAGACCTTAGACTGTAAATAAGAACTGGATGGAACCATGTCCTTTTGAGGGTGGAGCTGGGGAATCAGCCAGAAGAACACTGGTGATTTTGGAAGTGACATTAGCTTAGGTTTTCGTGACACAATCATATTAGCCTCTTCCTGTTTACTACCTATTCTCTGATACTTATACTTTACCTTACAGTGGACCTAACTGTCTGCATGAAGTGTCAAAGAATGATCGAGACGGTAAAAACATTGATATTCATTGTAAATCTTTCTTGCACATACATTTTTTACGAACCACATCAAACCCAGCGTTACAGTTGTGGTGTTTTTCCACAGCCTCACCCAACAACCCCACAGGTGTTGTCCAGTTTCTACATACAGTCTATGTCTGAGACCACCGGGTTCTCATAAGGACACTGTACATTAACTAAACTCTGTCCTTATCAGGACACTGGTTAATCTAGTAATGCACTGGCTCATATAAATAAGCGTGGTATGTACACCAGGTCACCAGTTATTTCAAAGACGGTTGAGAAAGAAAAACAAAACAAAATAAAAAAAACCTTTTTTTCTGTTTTTAGTCAGAAAGCCGTTTGTGCTTATGGAAAAGAAGAACAGCACAGTGTATCTCCCTTTACTGTACAGTGCCATGATACATAACATTCCACTTCAATTTAAAGCACACAGGGGACGTTTGTTAAGGCATTTCATTTGATGACTGATTTTTTAATTTGAATTTTATTATTATTATTATCCTTTTCTTTGTTATAAAAATGTCTTTTAAACAAGCAGTGATGATATAACTCTGTCTTGGAGCCATGTCATGTCATATTAGCCCTGCAATAATGTAAGAATACCTTGAGCCACTGATGCATTAACGTTTTAATGTTATCCACACAGTAGTAAATTAGCAATATGCTTTGGTTGTTTTATCTGGTACGTGCATTTACTGGGCTACGGTTTTTAGTGCCATTCTTTTAGTATTACACCTATAATCTTTCAGTTAGTTATCATGCATTCTGCCTCTAAAGCTCTGAAAGACCCTTTTGCATTTCGTGTGGGCGATCTCTCAGAGATGCAGTCGGTACTAAAATAGAACACTCTGAACAAATGATAGTGGTCCTAGCCTTTCTACGGTGTGGGTGGGATGGGGTTGGGGTTCGTCACATTCACTCATGTACATAAGTGTTATTATAATTGGAATATTGACATGTCAGTGTCAGAGCCGGGCTGTTGACAGGATGGGAGTGAGGGTTTGATCATTCTTGGTCCATTAAACGCCACCATGCTCTATCCCTCAATTGTAGGTTTTGGTGTTGACGGATGAATTAATTGTCCTGCCTCCGTCTGATCGTGAAAGTGCGTGCGGCCGATGGAGCATATTGAGCTTGAGAGACGTAGAATGTTAATGGTTCCTGCCGTGGACAGAGGAGGGGCTAGCAGAGACCCCGCGTCTGCCAGGCTGCCTGCAGTCTCAGCATGGCACCTTGGCTTCCTGACCAACAGCACTTGGCGCTGCCCACTCAGTGCAGTGCAGAGTGACACTCTGTATAATGGAATCAGCGGGGAGGCTTTTGATCTTAATTGCAAGCCGACTGCAGCCTCCATCCCTGTCTCCACTCTTGTTTACTGCTCACTCCTGTCTCGCTGACTGAGTCGATGCAAGACGCTTCTTTCAGAGCATTTCTTTAACCACAAATGTGCCTTATTGAATAGGAAGATACATAGATGTATTGTTTCTAAATTAACCTTGGTGATTATGATGAAGATAGTGCTATAGACACAGCAATGTATTTGGACTTGTGATATTATGTGTGCTGTCTAAAATGGTGAAAGCCCTGCTGCAGCCATTTGTGTGCCAATAGGCTGAAGACTATTCAGTATGATTTCTTTTACACTTGCAGTTTCCACGTGTGCATTTCGTTTGGGTGTTTGTGGTGTGTGCTTACTAGGACTTTAAAGGCAGTGGCAAAAAAAAAAAAAAAAAAAAGCCAAAATTAAATCATGTATATCAGTGGCCAATGTGATTTCTATCGCTCTTAAAAACAAGTTATTTCCAAATTAGTCTGGAGTCAAAACGTCGCCCCATATGTAGATTTGAATATAGCGGAAAAATTGTTCCAATTGTGTTGTTTTGCCCAGTGTTTTTAAGCTATACCACGGTGTGAACGATAAATGACTATCTATACTCGACAAATGACCTTTCTTACTGCTGTGCAGTTATTATTTTTATTTCTTGTTTGCTATATCATATGAATCTTTGTAAAACATGTTGAAATACTGTATTCTAACTGTATAATCCTATGCATTGAGTTCTGGGAGAAAAAAATGAAAAGAAACAAGAAAAAAAAATTGTACAATTGTCGAGACTTTTTTCCATTTTGAAACTTGTCAGTGTGCTACGATGATGATGAAAGAAACCGCGACATTTTAGCAAAAGACCACGACTAGTTTCCTCCCCCTCGTCTAAAGGCAGCTGAGAAGGTGCTGGACTCATCTGGGTAAACTGGAGGTAAACTTAATTAGACAGAGGTTGTGTGTGGCTGGAGCAGTTACCCACAGGTTTCATCATTCACTCTGCCGTGAATAAACTCAGAGACATACACTCTTCATATCTCCTGTGGTTTTGTTAATTTCACACCTTTACCTCAGCCCTCACCTCCTGTGCATATTTAAGATAACCGTGGGTGATTATGTAAGACATAGGTGGAGGATTTATTTCTGGTTTGAACTGATTTTCTTTCTGTAGGATTTTGGTATTTATACAGCTCATCGCAAATACACCAGGTTCATTGAAAAGCTAATATAAAGTCAGGATTAATAGGCGGATTTCTGAAAACGACCTCCCATTCAAACCTATCAATCATTTAAGAAACAGAAGACTACGTGCTTGAACTTAAGCTTTTCAGGGACTTACTTGGCAATTATTACCACAAATTACTTCCCAGAAGTGTCAGTCTTGTGGAGCACATTCTATGATGGTCCTGTCACAGGTTTCAGAATACAAACGAGAGACCAAGGTCTGGCTCCTCGAAACAAATTGATAAGGAAATAGTCGGGGAGGCTCTCTGTCACCGGCAGTGAAGGTTGAAAAATTGCTGCAAATACATTAATTAAATACTGACAGCAAAGAATGAAAATGGAAAAAAGGGAGATGAAAGGCAAAATTGCTTCACTGACTCATTGCCCTGACTGCTTAATAAACAATGATGCAGGGATTAGGACAAACTGAAGACTGCTGAGCTCACCACTGATGCAGCAAAAAGATCCGGCAACTTCAAGGGCTTCTGCCATCACAAAAATATTACACCTGACTGTTGCCAGCACTGCACCTTATACACCATCCAACACAAGTGTTAGGAAAGGTAATGTAGTGGTGTGCTTTATATTTCCGATAAAAATAGTAGTGCTGGGTGGCTTCTTTGTGTACTTTAGCTCTGACTTTTTTAATAGTTTGCCGTCACTGGTTAGTATTTTTGCCACGGGCACTAATTGATTTTAATTTGTCATCCTTGCAGTGTGTTTGCACCTAATTGTTGTTTTGCTCAATTCTGTTTTCCTGCCTGCGATGTTTTACACATAACAACCAGTCCCCTCAGCTGGTGCTACGCTCGTTGTGTTTCATTATTGTACGAACCTTCTAATGATTTTTTTTCTCATGCCAGTAGACAAAAAGGAGAAGGAAACCTTAATAAGAACAAAAACAATGATGAATAATTTAAA
>NC_024312.1:14269031-14289297 GCF_000523025.1 Cynoglossus semilaevis
ACCTGAGAGAAAATTTCAGCTTCCAAGGAGACGAGTATGCATTTTAATAGACTACAACCTGCAGGGTTTTGGAGTGTTTGGGGTTTAAGGCCTTTAAAGCCGGAGCAACGGAGGTTATATTAGTGGTTAATTAACTCTGTTTACTTAATGAGTGAACTGGGTCGATGCCAAGTCCAGGCTGATTTGCAGGTCTGTGGGAGTCACAAGCCACAATTAATAAAATGGATATAAATCTGTTCCATGAGGATTATCACACAAGTACTGCACAGTAACTGCACCAGAGAATGTGCTGCTGTTTCTATTGAACTTTGAAAACACTCTCTCACACACACACACACACATCTTATAACACATCCAAGGACGTTCATTTTCAGCTCATTTGGGAATAAGACATGATTCCAGGATGAAACACCTCAGGCAGAGATGATGTTAGAGCCTGAAGGTACTTTGCCGTCAGTTAATTCAGGTTAGCTGACTCTAAGATATGTATTTATCGCATTTTTTATATATACTGTACCTTTCAGTCTTTCTAAATGTTTGACTAAATACTGAGTCACCTTTTAACGAGTGATCATTTTAAAACTTGATAAATGGTTAAATAACATGCTACATTATAGGTTATATTGGATATAACTTTAACATGAGTAGTAATCATAATAATGATCTGCCGCCTGTATTGTGACCAATGCATGTGTGAAATTTGTGACTTTGTGACTCCCTGAGCCAATAGGTGACAACATGAGCCTGATGAACCCTGGCAATTTTGCAGAGTCATGTTCCAAGATGACTGACTGCTCCAGCATTGGAAAAGTCATCTGACATCAGTTTTTGGCACTTAATGTTTGGCAAGACTAGACATTCCCAACTGAGAAAACTGAAGATGATAGATCACCATTATCCTGGCAAGATGTTACAGCAGCATGGAAAATGTATTTTTGATATTAAATTCACCCATTTTAACAACAGTGTAGTCGTATGGAATGACAGGTTATAAAATCCAAAACTTTGCAGTTTTCATAAAATAACTTAGATGTAACCTGAAAACATACTGACCATCAATTATTAGCATTACTTCCAAATAAGGTATAAACATAAATAAGTAATGTTTGGTTTGCTCTGTACACCAAAACATTTTTTACACTGTGATCTCCACAAGATCAAATTTCCTCCTAATGCACCGTAAAATAGAAGAGAACAAAATCCATTAAAAATAATAATAAAAAAGAAACAGAAGCTGAAGATAAAAGGGCTTTTTTTATCACTGCAGCAACTGTGAAATACAGAGATTTCCCATATGATTTCACACAAATTTTAACTTCAATTGAAAACTGCAATACATTTTATCATCATTCAGTTAAATCATTTGAACCAGTGCATAATTACACAAAGGAGATTTATCTTTAGAGATGGTCCAGCAGAGCTCACACTGTGTGCCTATGCTGGAGATGATTTGCTTTAGTATATACAATACAGGTAACCTCATATGTGTGGAATAGAAAAGAACAAATTCTGTAAGCAGGAGTTTGGGGAAACAACCATACTACATACTCCCTCATCTTTACTCTTTACCTGCCTAACTCTTATTTACACACATTTGTACCATCTTGCTTTTACTGACTTTAATTTCTCTTGTCTTTGAGACCATAACAAATAAGAGACAAACAATGCATCTTTGTACTTAGCTATAAAAAATAATGTCTGGAAATTAATTAATTAACTGAAAATTAGCCTCTGCTTGTTGATAAGAACACTTACCATTTTAGGGCTCCTTTTTGTAGTGTTTTGTTATTTATTTAAACTCAATTTAAACAGTTTAACAGGTGATGACAGTGACAAGGACAAAGATTTCCAAACAATGCAGGATTGCTTTTAGATAACACAAAAGGTCTTTTAGGTAACATAAACATAATTCAATTATGTTTATGTTTTTCTTAGATTTAAATCGAAATCTCAATAATAATTCCAAATCAAATAAAAAAAAAACAACATGAATACAGTATATCATAAAATAAATTTTAAATCCTGTATTTCAATTTTTTTCTTGTAACCTGAATGCATCATAGTGTTGAGGTAGTCTACACATTGACATGACTGTCAAACGAGAAACCAATTGCTGTAGCCACTGTAACAATCGAGACCAATCAGTATAGTATAACAATTTCATTGTCCAATCAGATTTTTTTAAAGGGCGGGATCTACATTTGTCGTTTCCCCGCGGCTGAGAATGCATTGATGAATGGAGCTTGTCTGTGAGCTAGCGGTAACATAAGCGTAAAGTGTAGCCATATTATGCAAACATGAAAAAGTACGGGTTATATAGTAAATTGAGTATTTGGCCGATTTAAAAGTGTGTCATTGCTCTTATATGTACGTTTGCACACAAATCATACATTAAAAAACTCTGGCTGTCCAGGTAAGCGTGCTAACAAACATGCAAACATGTTAGCATGCAAGATGAGGAAGTGTCGCAGAGTTGGCTGCATGACTGAAGATGTCAACAAAACGAACCGTTAGGTGATATCGGTGAAGGTAAGTAATGTTACTGTACATAGCTAACCAGACTCATACATTTATTCAACTGATGCATTCTGTGTTTACTAGCATAACTAAGAAATGGCTTCGCTATTTTCCGTTAGCTGACTGTGCTCTGTTTAGCTACAGCTAGAAATCGGACGGTGCTTGTCTCATTTCTTTATGCTCAAAATGTCCCCAAACACACGAAACATAATTATGTTTTATACAAGAAGCTCCGTAGTATGTACAGTTTTAATGTCGACCATCGTAAGATGCAGCAAATGAAGGAAGCAAATGATCAAACATTGCCCATAATACAATTTTTATTTAAAATAAACGTTCAATTTATCACCTGAACATGTACAATCAGCACGCCCTACTGTCATTATCTGAAGTAATGTTTGATAAATCAAAGTAATCGTAAAGGACATTAGATATGAACTGTTAAATTGTTTTCAACGGGACGTCAAATTATTATTTTGTTTCTTTTTGAGTGGGCTCATCTATAAGCCTCGGTACATAATAATAACAATAAAAAACACAAACAAACATCTGATTTTAAAATGAAGAAACCCACATACGTCTTTCACAGGAGAACAGGATTACAATGGCATGTTTCGCAGCTCCAACGCAGGTGATTTGTCGAGAAGTGGTGCAAGATTCGAGCACCATTCAATGCGTGATTTTTTGCAACTTGAAAATTGGCAAGTAAAGAGATTGAACTGCTTTGTGTAAAGAGAGTTGCAATTATCACCTCTCCACTTACATGGTCTAGACGACAAAACGCATCACCTGTAATCAGGCTCCTACCAGACTGAAATGACACCATTAGCTTTATCATCAGTTTTACTCTTTAGGTGGATCTTAGTTTAGTAGTTGACACGTGCTCTATTCTTTCACTAAAACTTTCTGATGTGCTCACTCAGACCATGTTTACTTGGTAACAGCTTCATAATTTTTTCTTTTCTCAGAATAAGACCATGTTTTTAAACCATCACAACACCATGAAGGGTGGCTGCACCAGCAACAGCATCACTGAGTTGCTGGGTGCCCTGTGTGACCGCAGCCTTTGTGGAATGTCATGGAAACGCCGGTCACTGGGTGGTGTCTCGAGAGAAGGTTTCCGCAAAACTTTGAAGAAGCGTGCCTACGGTGCTCTTCTGTCCAAACTTTTTGAAGATGGCAGCAAAGGATTATTTTCAAGACCCAGTGCCGCAACATGTACGCCTCCAAGAAATAAAGTTTTAATGATATGTTTTGACTTGCGGGTGGCAGGGTGCAGAGAAGAAGCAGAGAGGTTGGAGGATGAGCTGAATAGGCTGCCTGAAGGAGCCTCCTCTGGTCTGACGGAAGTAGATGCAGTGCTTGAACTTCTTGTGCTGTTGGCTGGTTCAACACCTCCACCACCCACATCTTTTAGCAGTGACTATATGAGAAGAGAGCGACACGTGGTGCGTAGACCTCAAACCTGGTCCTACCAGAGTGAGGAACTGCAACGACTGGAGGCTCGTGCATGGGGTCTAGTGTGTGGGGAGGAATGGGGGACTTTGGAGAGTTTGTGTAGAACTCAAAGTTTGATGGATGCCCCTCCAGGCACAGGACTGTTGACCCTGACGTTGAAGTCAGAGACAGAAGAAAGATTTGAGAGAGAGACAAGAATGACACTGTTTGGAGCTCTGCAGCATACTCGCACTTCAGAGATTGACATCAAACTGGACCTGCCCCCTATTCCCAGTAATATTGACATTACTGGATTGGCAATCAGGGTAAGACCTTGGCCTAAAATTTTGCCAAACCTATTGGCAGTTGTTTGTTGCACTTTGTCATCAGTCCTTTTGCCTCTTTTTACAGGTCCCCTCCTGTTTGGATCAATCTGAGGATGAGGGTTTCCAGTCGTCTAATATGACCCCAGAGTCGCAGTCAGAACCCAGCCCTGTTCCAGACACTGACATATGGGAAGCAGTACAAACCTTTGTGCCAGAAAAACGCAGATGTTGGGAGTCTGTTGGTTGGTAAGAGTCATGTGACCTTTACTGTAGTCTTCATCACCAGATCATAACAAATAAATGTTTTCATCAAAAAACATCTTTCTGATTGAACTATGAAAAATCTGCAAATCACTCAACAATTACCACCAAAGGAAATCTTTAGTTCATATTTAAGCAAATTAAACACTGTGAGATTGCAAATCTTTTAGGAACATGCTTTTTCACTTCCCTTTTCCTCTTTTTTGACCAAAGTCATCCTCTTCTCTCCCACTAGCCCCCCGGGACAAAAAGAGGCTCTTTATCTCACAGAGGGAGGTAGGGAGGCATTCGACCAGCTGTATCGTCTGTGGGAGGGAGAGATAAGGCTGGTGAGCTGTGCTACACCATCTCCTATCCTTCCACTGCCCCTGGACTCTCAGACACAACTGGTAACAGACCTGCTGAATGTTTTCATTGGAGTGGCGTCGACAACTTTCCCTCTTAACCAGGTGCATTTCATTATCAGATTTTACCAGTCTCTGTAATGCCATAAACAGAAATAGACTTGTTGTCTCGTGGCTCTGTTACAGCATGTATAATTGGTAAAAAAACACTAATGGGAAACAGAATACATCACTTATTGCATATGTAATAAAATTAACTCTGAAGATTTGTAACAACTGAAGACAGACATTAATTTGTTTAATGTTGGAGAAATAATGTAATGATGCCTTCTGCTAAAAACCACCAGAGAGCTTTTGTTTTGTTGTTTCCCATAAAGTTTTATCTTTCTAAATTATATTTCTAGAGGACTCTAGTTTGATGTGACAAAAATGGCCATAAAATGCATCATTATTCCCGTGTCAGGCTCTTTGTTTTTATTCTCGCAGACGTTCTGCTTTAATATGTAACATCCATACAGTTTAATGCAATGAAATGTGTCAATCAAACAACATGGTTTGGTTTTGTCAAAACCAAAGCTTCAGGCATGGCTGCAAAGTTAGAGTGGTTCTTCAACCTCAAACTTTGTGTTCCCTGAAGGTCATTCCAGAAAAAAACCTTTTACATGTCGCATAAAATAACAGTAGAAAGGACACAATAACAAACACTTGATTATGTAATGGAGTCTGATGTAATATAACTGCCGTGGCTTCAGAATTCTCCATGGAGGTGACTCTGGGACAGCTTCAGTGGAAAAATTCAATAATATGAGCTTTACAGAGACTGTCCTTGCTGCAAGGCCATTTTATTGGATGTTATTAGGTAGCCTGATATGCCCAGTATTTTGGTCACCGGCTGTAAATATAATCTAATCTCCTTTTCAGAGCGTGCAGTTTGATGTCAGACCTGGTGTGTGCGTGTCAGGAGCGTCTCCAGAGAGCATGTCTCGGCTGTTGGGCGAGTTGGCTCAATATGGCACCTACTACTTGAGGCTCAGCCAATTTTCTCTGCAGAGTGTCAACAAGAAGGGACTGGTCTTCCAGGTGTGTTATTAAAATGACCCATGGTACCACAAAGACCTCTACCAGTTTGTAGTAATCCAGCAGGTTTTGTAGCTCATTGTTACCTCATCTGTGTTTTTGTTTCACCAATTAAGAGTAAATACAGTATTTTTATTTGTTTACTCGCCAATACTAAGTACCATCACCGATAGATGTTGAGGTGAGTTTAAATAAATATGCAATTAACTCTGTGGCAGTGTTATATATCTGGCACACCTCTGTGGGTAACCGGAAAATAGAGTAGAGTTTTAGTTTCTTCTCATTAACAGAAGTTTCTTTCCATCTAAAATGTGTATGAAAAAATTTAAAAATGATAAGCTCTGGCAGAGCAGAAAGTGCTTGAAATGGTGAAAAGCCATGTCGGAGTCTCAGGTCTCTGGATCATAACTTTTTGAGTACAAGTAAGAGTACAAGTATTTCAATGAAGTATCAGGCCCCTAACTGATACTGGTATATGTGTGTCATGAATGTTTAGCCAGCCAACTTTACTTATTGTTTAAAATGCTGATCTGATATATTTTTAAAGGCAGACCTGTTTAACTGATGAAATTCAATTTAAAAAAAAATTAAATGTGTTACAGGCTTTTACTGGAGGTCTGAGGAAATACCTGCATTACTACAGAGCGTGTGTTCTCAGCACTCCCCCCAACCTCAGCCTGCTGACCATCAGCTTTCTATTTCGGAAACTGGGGCGCCAACTCAGGTGAGATGCCACCTTCTAGAATGTGTGCACTTGTTAATTTGATAATTATGAAGTTCAAATGCAGTCGGCAGTACCACCATGTCCTGACAGAGGAAATCCTTGATGTACACACTGTCAGATCTGAATGCTTTGCTTTTGATCAAAGGTACCTGTCGGAGCTCTGCTGTGTGGATGGGCTTCAGGGTACAAGCCAGGCTACCTTCCCTGTGGTGAGGCCTCTTTTATCTGCAAACTGCAGTATGTCATCTATCATGGCAGTGTTTAGCCTATCAGGTGAGGTGCCAGCTCAGTGCCTTGTGGTTCTCCTCAGGGTGTGAAACTGCTCTCCTACCTGTACAACGAGGCGCAGAGCAACTGCAGCAACGAGAACTATCCGGTCCTGCTGTCTCTGCTGAAGAGCAGCTGTGAACCCTACACCAGGTCAGTCACAGTACTAATGCTCACATGGAGTAACACTGTTACGACTTTACTCAGCAGCATAACTTGATGTCATTCATTTACTTTTAGAAGTTTCTGAAATTACATTACTGCGCTTTCATGACTCATGAATTTTTTGACTGTGCTTCCCGTAGGTTTGTCTCTGACTGGGTATACAGCGGCCTGTTCAGGGATGTTTATGGAGAATTCATGATCCAGGTCAATGAGGAATACCTGGCTTTCAGAGGTGAGACAGCACACATGCTGCTGCATAAACCCTTTGCTCTCAGTCAGCAGGTTTTTGAAAATGGAAAGCATGGCGGACAGATTGTCTAGCTGGGGGAAAAATGGATTTCATTACAAACTTTATTGCCTAGTTGGATTTGTCCTTGTGTCTATAACGGATGTCATGAAGTTAGTGGATGATAATCAGTGGGAAACTGAATCAGCTCCCACAGCTGTGGGGACCAGAGTCATCTCTGCTCAGTGAGCCACAGGGACGAAAACAAATTTATATCCCTTCCCTCTCCTCAGTTGGTACAGTCCGATGGGAGAAAGAAAATATTTAAGAGCATTAATTAACTTCTTGCATTTCTTCTTCATTATTACCCACATTATCATTTTGGTCCAGTTAGATGTTCGTCTTTATTAGAGCAAAGACGAGACTGGAAGGAGGTGATTCTTGCAGTGCAGAGAAATACAGAGCCATCTGCACTCGACAGGAAAGCCTGATTTCCTCTGTGTGTTGATCATGAAGCCTTGTACACACGGTGCTGCCATTATGTTCTTTCATGTATCAAGATGGAAGACATTTATTGGTCATGTACAGCTGTACATGTACACCAGTTTGGAACTGAGTATTGAGAGTTGTACTATGCAATAATTAGAATAAAATGTTTAACAGTACGTTTATCAAGTGTAAGGTGCAGGACACTGGGATTTAAAAGACTAGAAACAGCCAACATTTACAACTATGTGAAATAGTGCAATATAAAATAATACCTGCTAATTGTAATTAGTAGCAATAATTGAAATAATAGATAACGCATTTAATATAAATATAATAGTATAGATACAATACAATGAAATACAATAGCTAAAGTTCTGTTCATATACACTTAACTTAATATTTTTTAATTAAATAGTAATATATAAAAATCATTAGTTATATAATAATTATAATTCCCAATATAATGATGACAGCTTTAATATAAACTATAATATGTAAAATACCATTTTTTCATATGTAGGCGTAATTACAATATTACAAAATACGTTTGTTTAATGTAGACAAAACTATATTCTAAATCATATATTTACCTGATTACTTGCCTAATAAATAATTATGAAATAAACAGAAATATTATATTATTATATATTATATTATATCAGAATTATTACATTAAAAAACTTCTTCCAAGCTAGTTCACAAGTGCTGCAGTCGCTGCAGTGAATATAGTATTATATGAATCGAGCTCGCTTGTATATGTCATGCAACACCACACAAGGTCAGAGAGTCACCTCGGCTTTGTCAGACTAAGAGGTTCATTTGCTCATCAGTCACACCTCATCTACTCCACCACTGAATCTCTGCTCTTCTCGTGCTCGCCTTTTGGAGGACACACAACTGTCGTTGTTCTGCACGATGTCCATCGGCCGCAGAGGCAATCAGTGGCTAAGCTTTCTTGGCAAGCCGTAGGCTTTCTGCGAAAATCTCTGAAAGCTTACTATATTCATGTTCTCTTACGTCTTTTGCAAAGGATCACTGAGCTAAGCGCTACCAATTTCCTAGTGTTAATTCAAGCAGCCAGAGTTTGCCATGCCCTGTAAGTCATACTAATACAGAAAAGTTTTAGACCCAGCGTAGACTCATAGTCTGCTAACAGGGCCGCTGCTGCTACTTGTGCTCTATTACTGTTTGTACCTTAGCTGGGAGACAGTTTTGCCGTTATTCAATGTTCTGTTCTGTAGAAAAGTGTCTCACAGTCCTGTCTATATTCCTGCAGACAAACACTTTTGGGTTCAGGGCTACACTCTGATCTCGAAGGATGTGGAGGACTGTGTTCCCCTCTTCCTGAAACACATCGCCAACGAGGTTTACGTCTGTGGAAAGACCATCAACCTACTTAAGATCTGCTGCCCTCAGGTTTGTTGGGCTCAGTTTTAGATCATTTCACTGTTAACTAATTAAATAATGTCCAGAGAACACATTTTACAAAATGATAGATAGACATTGGTTTAATGTGTGGCTGTTCTCCAGGGGGACAAATCAGCTACTGAAATAATTATAAATAATTTAATGTTTTGTATTAAGTTCTGACTGAAGGTTGGGGTCGGGGGGTGGGGGGGCGGGGTGGGATGGTTAAGAAATAATATGTTCTAATGTACTGTTCTGTTTTGTTCATTTCTATTCTATCCTTCTTTACTGGATTGTTCTCTTTATTCTATGATGTGCTATTCTGTCTGTATTTGTTCTGTGCTATGCTGTTTTACTCTACTCTTTTCTATTCTATTCTATCTGAATGTATTATTTGCTAGTCTGTTTGATTCTGTTCAAAATTTCTCTTTTTTTCCTGCTCTTCCAATATGTTATTATTCCTTGGTATTATATTTTTATTTTATATATCATCTAGTCCAGTCTTATAGTTCTTTTGACAGTGTGCTGTTACAGTTGGAGGCAGTTCAGACACTGATTTTCTATGACAAAACACAATCTATATTTTGGGGTCCACTGTTGTAAGGCAGGTTCTCCTCACTGGTAGAGCATTATTCAGCATTTGCAGATGGCAGTCAAGCACAGCACAAGTTGACAAGCAGGGATAGAGAGGGCAATGTGTTGTGTTTCTGACACGACATGGTTGCTCCCCTAAGTATGTGTTGTGTTTGTAAGAGTTGTTAAAATTCTCATGGGGAGTTGAGGAACCTGTACTGAATGGTGGCCAGTTTGATTCCAGTATTCATGCATCTAAAGTTGTCACTATGACAATGAGAAACACTGCAACTATAGTATTAATTTATTTAAAAAAAGTATGTTTAATTTCTAGAAACAATCATTAATCTTTTTTTGTCTATGAAAAAGAAGAAACAGTAATTTCTTTAAAATGGTCTTTCATGTCATTAATTGAACTTCTTGGATGAAAAACACAAGGCTCAAAGGTATCTCTTAACTAACCAGGTAATTTCATATTTTTTAATTATTAATGCAATATGCATACAATAAGTAACATTTAATTGTCTCTGTTATGCTGTAATTAAAATTGCACGCTAATTGCTGCCAATGTGCTGAGATTACAGATGAGGATGTCAGGGATGAAAGCAGGGAGATTTAAATGTGAAATCGTTGCGACTCACCTGCTGATTCAGGAACACATCATGCTTTTTATGACTGGAGGTTGCTAACCTGAGCTGCAGGGCACATGTTGGTCACTAATTGTCATTCTGTAACTACAACAGTGTTTCCTTTCCATATAAAATAACAGTAGCAGCCTGGCTCTAAAAACCTCTACAATAATGGGCTGAAACAAATAGTAAAAAGATTGTCACAAATCTGTTCTGTTGCTCTTTGTAACCATATAATATTGAAAAACATTTAAAAATGTCCCAAATTCAAGCCTATTGTGCTGAGGTATTTTTCTCACTTAAAAAAAGTTAGAACTTTGTTTTTTTGTTAAGGCCTTGGCTAAACTTTAATACATTGTTCTGCCTTTCTCACTTAAAAAGATTAAAATGGTTTTGTTTTTGTTTATGCCTGGGCCTGAAAATTTGCATTGTCTTTGCTTAACACCTTCAGTTTGAACAAAAGGTTCAGATACACTTCCCTTGTGTACCACTCTGAGTCCTCATATCTCTGGTTGGAAAAGGTTGATTTAGTCAGTTAATTCCACAAAAATGTGCCTCACAGTTTGGTCTTCGATCATAATTTCTCCTCTGTGTTGCTATGTGGCCTTCATATTGACAGATGGTTTGTATCTTGTGGTATTGCCTTTGTATTTGCTGTCAAAGTGTTCTTCTAACTGTGGTTTGTTGTGGATTTCTTGAATTTTTTTTTTGTTTGTTTCTTCCAGACTTCTGGCAGTTCCTTAGTAATCCACTGCTGCTGTTGTCCCTTGTTGGCTTGTTTATTGTCTGTTGCTCAGGAGTTCAATAGATTTTCTTTTCCAGGGTATACCAAAATTTTGTATTGACAATGTGCAATGTTTGTGCAAGGACTGGATTGATTTTTTTTTCTTGCTCTTCTCTACATGAAAAGAGCTTTTTTTAGATACATAAACAATGTTTGCTGCCATGAACAAAAGTCAATTTTCAGTAGTAGGCAAAATGTAGTACCTGAGCAACAGAATTCAGATTTTGAAGTTGATCTGACCTTGATTTAAGCCCAGACCTTAAGTCAAGGTGATGACATTTAGAATTTGATTTTAACAGTAACTTTGAAGTGGCTCGCATGATGCAGCACAACAGAAACTCTTGTTGGTTTTTGGTTTCCTTATTACAAACATTTTACATCTTCGTATTGAATTTGTATTGAAAGGGAGCAAATTAATGGTTGTCCAGTTACTGCAGACGACCAGCTACTTGCTGTACTTTTAACTCTGTCTCTGTAAAATAATAAGGTTCCTGGTGCTTAAAGAATTCTTGTTATCTTGTCCACAGCACTACATCTGCTGGTCAGAGCTGCCGGTGCCACGCATCGCTGTCACCTTCTCCCTGCAGGAGGTTGAGGAGATTGAGAGGGACTGTGCAGTGTATCGTGGTCGCATGGAGAGGATTGCCAAATATAGTGCCATCAGCAGCGAAGAACAGGTCATGAGATGCTAAGATTTGACATTTGAAATTCATTCATTCACCTTCTACCACATTACCATTTCAAGGGGTTGGGTGCAGCCTGGAAAATGTACCAGTCCATCCCATGACTTTATACATGACTAAATTTAGACTGACAAGACTAATTAACTTTATTCTGCATTTCTGTTTTTGCACTGTAGGAAAAAACCTAGATAGATACATAGATACGTAGATTAGATACATAATCACAACAAGTGATGTATTTCATAGCTGTTTTTTTATTTCAGATACACTTGATGGGATACAATTTTCTTGGTTAAGGTTTGTGCTGTCAGTTGTGAAGCTTGGCCAAAACAAATGACCGTAGTGTAGTCTTAAAACAACAGTGATGCTCACAAATCAAGAATTTTTAAAGCAGTCCCCATATGTCAGGAGCTTCATTTTGCAGTATCATCAGTTATACCCTTTGTCTTATTACAGTGGACAAAAATGATCTAATGTAGTTGCAGTCTGTTTTTTAGCACACATAAAACACGGTTGACTGTTTGGTTTAGATGGTAATAATTCTAAACCTGGCATGTTTTCAGTTTTATAAAGTAGTATAACTTTTCTAGTGCACACCTTATATCAAAAGTTTCCATATTTGTTTAGAAATGCTTGATTAAAATTCCATGGTCTGAACGTGTGCGAACTGAAAATAAGAAAATTATAATTCAATCCTGAAGCCTGTAAAGTTCATTCACCAAATGCTTTGAAGTAATTCATTCAAAATTATAATAATTTTTTATTCCATGCTGGCAGTTTCAGTAATAATGGCGACTGTCATGCTGAATTACCTTCATAAAGACAGGTTTGTCTTTCTCAGCTGACTTTAATGGTTTTCCAGAAAATGGAGGAAAAGCCCAAACTTCAGGGAATCGAGGCAGTTGACAAACCATTACACTTGTATTGTCATTTGAGATAGAATGTGAGAGGTTTTTTTAAACATTACATGATCCATGATAGTGACATTACCCCTCAAGCACTGAACAATTCAGCAGCAAGTCATTAAAATGATTCAGCGGAAGTCTGGTGCTTGCATGCTGCATGATTTAGCGCCACAACCCGGTTTGTATAGCCTACAATGTGTCTGCTGCACACTGTGCAGACTGGGAAAATTTGAAAAAAGCGAGGTGAGCTACAGGGCAGCCAGATGTATCTTTGGTAATGATGATTTCTCCTCTGTCTACTATTAGGCCCTGCGAACAGAGCGGGCACGGCAGGAGCTGATCAATCAGGTCAGAGAGACGGCGGCCAAAACTCTGGAGAGCATCCGTGGTTAGTGTTGCACACAAACACACACACGCACATTGCTGGAAGAGTTCTATATAATGTTGATATATATGCACACACCTCCTCCACAGGGGACACCTTCGACAAATATTTTATGAAGCACTTTCCCCAGTTGACTTTTTGCTATCAGCAGTTCTTAAGCTGCACCATTTCTCTTAAGAATATCACAGCAAAATACATGGTTCTCTAAATGTCTTCCAATAGTACACAAAATTGTCATTAATCACACAGAACCCCCATCATACAAACCCAGACCTGGGTGGGTATAAAAAAGGATTTTTTGAGCAATGAATACCATATCAACAAACTGGCATATTTCCTCTGTGGCTGGGCGATATTGTTCAAAAATGTGTCTTGTATTTTCCTGTTAATTGCTACAAGGGGTTCCTCAAATTACGCCGGAGTTCTGTTCCTCTGCAACGTAATACGATTTTCGCTCAAAAGTCAGAACTCACCTACTGTACATAGGTTACAGTATTATGAAAAACCAATAGATACTACATTGTCTACAAGAGTTTGTATTACCACACTGTATTGGTACACAAGTTCTTCAGTGTCTTATATTTAAGAGCAGGAGTCAGTGAGGCTGCACACAGTGTAACACACACTGCTGTACTTTATGTTGCTAATGCCACAGACAGAGGAAACTTTTAGTGGCATAGACTTATGGTTTGAACTAGCTTTGGGATTATTGACCAAACTTGTCTGACACAAACCTTTTAGACTTTCAACAAATAATCATCTCATACCTACAGGCATTTAAAAATATATTTAAAAATTTCAGTTTATATTGCTTAGTCCTATAAATGTTTTCTATTAGATTGTGGATATAGAAAATCAAGTATTACTTTCTCATCCTATTTAGGGCGACAGGTATCACAGCGGCTGGCTGAGGAGGCCAGGAAAAGGGAGCGCTTTGAGGAACTGAAGCATCACCTGCAGCAGGAGCAGGAGGTGTAAAAATGTGTTTTTGACACTGTTTACAAATCTGTAAGAGAAATGCATGAGCGAGCAATGTGAAGTGAGTGAAATGATGGCCATGCAAAGCCAAGAAGAGGAGATCACATGCTATTGGACACAAATGTCATTAAATATATTATTTAAGAGTAATATGTTTTTGTTGTTAGAGCAGACTTTTAGGTCAAGGTTAAAAAAAACAACATATTAAGTTTGGATTCGAACTCTTTATGCTACAGCGTGTGACCTTGTTTCATAAAATTAAAGTGCTTATTTCTTTGTGCGTGCCTATGTGTTTGTTTTTGGAATTAGTGGCGAAATGCAGCCAAAAAGAAGCAGGAGGAGGACGACTTCAGCTTTGCCAGAGAGCTGAGAGACAGAGAGAAGAGGCTGCAGGCACTGGAAGAGCAGCTGGAGCAGAGAGCCAGGTCTGTCTGTTTTTAACGGCCTCTATTTAAAACGTTAACATTTTATTGATGACAGATTAATCTCTGTCATGATTTTTCTTGATTTAGAATTTATTCACCTTCTCCTAACATGATTGAACACCACTTTTTTTCCCAGTGACTGGATGAGAGCCAGGTTACTTTACTGTCAGCATAACTGTGAAGTCACAGTCAGAGTAGTTTGCAGAAGCTGTGATGCTAATGTAGCATGTCAGGATGTTACGGAATGCTATCATTGATGTTTACCATGTTAAGAAGTTGGTTATATTGAAGACTTGACATTTGTTGAGTATAAGTAATATATGCTATAAAAAAATTATTTATAATTTTGTGTATCCCATTCTTTATTAAATATAGGCAAAGGTTTATGCAATGCAAAATTATTGGTAATTCACTTAAGTGCAAACATTGGAACTCAAGCAACCTTTCTGGAAATCTAGACATTGAGTAGTAAATTTTGATACCTATGTAAATGAAAACACTTCTATAAAGTTTGTACAAGCACTTTAAACTACATTGTAAATGTAACGATAACTGTATTAATAATTCAAAACAACCAATGAATTTAAAATTGCACATTTGATGCAGAGTATAAAATTGTGACTTGCGTGTATCTTAACACTTCCCTTCTATGTGCTTGACCTTTCTAGTCATGCACTTACTGTGAGGTCTAGAGAATAGAGCTGGATTATTGACATGTGACTGTTATTTCTGCTGCTCAATCAAACTGTAGGAAGGAGCTGATTGCTCAGTACAGTTGTCTGTCAGAGGAAGCGGCCCGCAGAGAGAGACGAGCCATGTGGAGAGTGCAGCGGATGAAACTTGACGAAGACCGCGCTCAATTCCTTAACCATGACAGACAGCACATCCAGGTTTGTGATGAAATGATTGTAGAGGAACAGACAAGAATGGAAAGGCTGGCCCAACTAAGGAGATTATTTTGCTGAGCCAAAGCTTTTGGGATTTATTTTCCAGGAAATCTTAGAGAAATATCCCCTGGGTCAGAAGAGACCTCCTGTGGATCTGATGCCACCTGTTCCTACGCTACAACAGACTCCACCACAAACCATAAATGTAAGCAGCCTTTGGTTCTTGAAATGCATCAACCTACAAAAATATGAAAACATTTTATTTTCATTTTCTAATAGGTCTCTTCTCCTCAGGAACGTTTAGAGCAGTGTCCAGGGGAGCCTGGTACAGAAACCTCACCAGCACCACTTAACCCTCCTCCATCCAGCCTCACACCCCTCACAGCCGATCCTGCTCTTATATGTGACCACACTGATATCAATGATTTTCTTCCCAAGCCACCAAATCCTGAAAGTCAGACAGTGGATGCTGCTCTTCAGGAGATCGGCTCTGACCTTACAGAAGTCTGCCCCACAGCACAGCTAGTTGACTATGACTTCAGTGCCCCCTTTAGTCCTTTTGAGGGTATTACTGGTCAAGCACCAGTTCAGCCACAACCACGCTGGGGCCCTCCTACCTTAAAGGAAAATGAGACCTCCTTATTACACCTTCCTACTGTAGAAAATGGATCTCAAGCCTCAGACCATGTTCTATTAACCAATCCTGTGGGTCTTGAATCCAAATTTACTCCTCACCAAGATCAAGTAGGTTCTAGCAGTGACTCTCATTCTACAGTCGAGCTGCTCATGGAGACTGGTTCAATCACAGAAATCACGAAAGAAATGACACCTGTAAAAGAGCAGAATACGGATATGAAGCTTTTTGAAAAGGAAGTAGAAAGTAATGAGGGAGAATGCAAAACTACAGAGACCACAAAAGAAGTTGTTGTTGCTGAACTCTCTACCGGACTGGGTCAAATCGATGAAGAACACAAAGAACTCAACTGTGTTTCTGAGAGACAAAATTCAGATCCTCCAATCAGGGACGAGGTGATTGTCTCCTCTCCAAACATTAGTGATCACGTTTCAAATGCACACATAAAAGTGGGAGAGTTCATGTCCGAGGTCACTGCTCCTCTCTCAACACCTAATATCCACGGCCATGTTTCAGAATCCCACATCCAGGTTGGGGGACTTGTTTCAGAGGTTGACTCTCCTCTGCCCATCTCTAGTGTTCATGGTCACGCTTCTGATGCTCATATTAAAGTTGGAGAAAATGTCTCAGACTTTGTTGCTCCTCTTCCTGTTCCAAATATCCACGGTCATTCCTCGGATGCTCATATTAAAGTTGGAGAAAATATCTCAGACTTTGTTGCTCGTCTTCCTGTTGCGAATGTCCACGGTCATTCCTCCGATGCTCACATCAAAGTTGGAGAAAATGTTTCAGAACATGTAGCACCGCTTCCTACTCCGAGCATCCACGGTCACTCCTCTGACGCCAATATAAAAGTAGGCGAGTTTGTGTCCAACGTTTCTCAAGAAAAACCGCGATGGAGTACACACGGACATGCGTCCCACAGTACACTCCATTCAGGCTGTGTGGTGTCTGGAGATCACCCAGGATTGTCTTCTCTACCTGGAAGTGCACACGGTCACAGTTCAGACTCCACGTTAGGTTTTGGATGTGTAGTTTCAGGAGATCAACCCAAACGGCCTCCTCTTCCTGGAAGCACCTTCGGTCATTCTTCAGACTCAACCTTGGGAGGCGGGTGTGTTGTGTCTGTGAGTGGACCGCTTCCATCTGCACAGGCAGCCAACACACATGGTCACTCGTCAGACTCGACGCTGGGTGTAGGTTGTGTGGTGTTAGGAATAAACCAACAGCCTTCTGCCCTTCCTGGCAGCGCTTATGGTCACTCGTCTGATTCTACCCTGGGAGTTGGCTGTGTGGTGAAAAGCAGAGGTCATACAGATGAGCAGAAAATGAGTATTGAAGATGATATGGGTAAGTAATCACTTCCTGCATTTTAATACACTTCATGTCCATCTTTAACAAATCTGTTGTTTTTTACTTTCAGGCACAAGATGTGCATTTGCTAATGATATAAAATCATTAAGTAATAGAGGCTGAATCCACAGAATTAACATTGACTTTGTGCCATGGTTTAATTACAACCAAAACACTTCCATTTTCCCCTCATTGACTAATTTAATCATTAGCCAATTGTTTCAGACTCTGGTTATTGCATTTATTTACCTGCACCACTGACATTTTTCAGCAAAGTTTCTACATCTGAAAAAAACAAAACAAAACAGATGAGTACACACTTTAGTGAGTGAAGTAGTCATTAGCAAAGTGCTTAACAGAGTGAAATGTCACTGATCGTTGTGTTATGTCTTGTTTTCTCAGGTGTGAAGTTGCAGGGCCCATCTGAGCAGCTCCACGAGGAAATGAGTTCCTGGGCAGCGAACTTTGGTTTGTCTCCCGGAGAAATGTCTGAGCAGGAGTATCTTTTAGCTTTGTCCAATCAATACCAGGTGGACCCATATGAAGACAATTACCAGCTGGGTAATACTGCTTAATAATTTCACAGAATTATTTGCTGAAACAGTCTTATATCTTTGGTAAAACATGGGGGGGGGGTGGGGGCTTTTGGCCCACGAGCCACTATTTGAAAAGGTGTGCTCTTGAGTGAATTCAATGTTATTTTATAACATTGTCACACTTTACATTGTCACACTTTACCATGGCAAATAAATTGCCCTTTTGTTTCATTAGGAAAAAAACAGAATTTGTAAAAGTACATGAAGTTCCCAGTGCCTTTAACATTATTGTTGTGGCTGAAGCTGCTGTCATTTTTGCAGGATAAAAGGAAACATTCACTAGTCTGTAAGTGCAACTGAAGGAAAAATCAAATGTAGTCAAATTTGTGAAAAGCTCAGCTCCTGCTGCAGAGAAAAAAAAATTCGCCTGACAAGTGGCAGCAGTCACTGTCTACATTCTTATTCATGCTCATGACTGATGCGTTTCTGCAGGATGTAAAAGATTTACTGCATCAGCAGTCACACAAGGTGCATTTAAAGCAGCAATATTTCATAAAGGTGTTACGTCTGCTTTATTTTCTGAACATGCCGTGGTTGGCTGAAATATTATTCTGTCTTTTTTCTTATTTTTTCTTCACTGGAATTTGTTGTTTTGCCCTGTTACCATTAATCACAGCAGTTCTGCAGGTCTTTGTGAAATCATTCACAATCTATTCAGCAAATATCTCCACTGCATCACTGGTCAGACGAGTCCTTTAATTATGTGCTATCGTAGCTACAGTGGAGAGAGTTCAACGTAATCTGATTTAATCTCAATTAATTCACCGTCCTGAATCTTTCGCATTCATTAGGTCCAAGGTAATTTAATGCTTGTATCTATCAATATATAATATAATATTGTATTATGTACCCTTGTAAAAAAATATGTTAAATATTTTCTGGGCTACACCACAGTGATTCTTTTTTAATTAGCATAATTTTAATGGGTAAAATTGAATAACATTTTTATTTTCATCCACATGTATTTAAAACCCTAGCGGTGTTCCTTACCTGTGAGGGTGATATTTGCTCAGCAGTCTATCTGTCACTTCCTCCCCCACAGCTTCCACCCCGGAGTGTCAGCTGGTGAAGCAGGTGACTCGGGGTCCCTGGGGCCTCCCCATGGACCCGACACTTCGCAGAGCTACAGACACAACTGCGGTGCAGCTCAGTGAGATGGTGTCTCTGCCAGTCCTGATAAAACACTCCATCACTACCCCGCTCATCACACAGTGAGTGTCTGATGGAACCAAAACTGCAGGAAGAGAGCAGTTATTTTGGTGAAAGCAATTATAAACAAAAATGCTGTGCTAAGATATAAGTCCTTTCTAAACAGACATTCTGCCATGTTGTTGTTATAAAGATCGCTTATGAACCAGCCTGGCATGTTTACACGTTACCAAACAAAGCTGCCACGCTGACAACATGTTGTGTGATTTTAAAGAAGCCAGCTGCAAGAATCAGCAGCAGGAAGTACAACACCAGTGTCAGCACCTGTCCCGCTGTGCTGCCTCTGTGCTTTTATCAGCTTTAGATTCAGCTGTGTCACTGCAATTGTATCCAAAAACTGTGAGACATTCTCACCTCTACATGCATTCTTATACAATTGATATTTGCTATAAAGGACTTCATTTTACTGTTGAAAATAATTGGTCAAATTATAAATATAACTTTATAAAGTTTAACAGCAGTTCAGGTTTAATTTTGCATGGCAGAGATGAATTAAATCCTCATTACATTCTATCCAGTAAAAAATGACAGATAACCCTGTGGTTCTTTCAGTGTTTCTGAAACCTGTGTGTGAGAACTAACAGTAATTCCTCATTACAGTATATTTTTCACCTAGACTAGGTTTTGTTCAAAATCTGAAAGAACTAAGTCTGCTTTTATTAGAAACCAACTCTAATATTTAATCTCCTCCCTGCTGCATTTTAACTGCCAAAGAATTTACCTTAAACCTTTCTCTCTCCCTCCTCCTTTCTCTGTCTTATCGAATGTAAATTACTTAGGATTCGTTTAACTTAATGGAATTGAGACAGAGGTCAGCCCTGAGCCACCCTCGGAGCTGATGTCTATTATTCCTGCTACTTTCATTAAATAAGCCCAGTCAGCATCACTTTCATTGTCTCCTCTGTCTCCAGCGTGTCTCTGGTGAACAAGGCGGTGGTGGACTACTTCTTTGTGGATTTGGGAGTGGAGAAACACTTTGAAGCAC
>NC_024312.1:14289329-14297408 GCF_000523025.1 Cynoglossus semilaevis
CTCAGCGATCTGCTCTTTGAAAAGGTGACTCTCGTTCACGTGTCAGTGTTGGACATGCAGAAATGTCTTTAAAAAGAAATTGGATCTTTACTTTATCTCTCACTGTCTCCAGTGTACTTTACCCCCTTAAACTGTGTGTGAGGACACAGTCAGACCGTCCTGACTGTAGGTACACAACAAACCTAAAAAATGTACAAAGAACGACCACTTTATTATGTACATCCCCTTACTTCTTCTGACTGGATTTTCAATCCTTTTACATTTTGCATAAGTGTTACCTTCAACGTCATTATACAAATCTTCTGTTCCACTTCCAAATGATAATTGAGGGATGATTTGAAACTATGGTCTTACAAAATGGCTTCAATAAGAGTACTGAGGTTAGCTGTGACATCAAGGGTATTTGATACTAGAGAAACCAAGGTGTATGACAAGGATATCTACTAATCTAAATCGAACTAATCATACAATGCACATTTCCATGATGTTCACACCAGATTCTGACCCTGCCCTTAGAAAAACTGTCACAGAAAAAATCCAACTTGATCAGATCAGGGAACATTTTTTTTTTAGTCTTCTGTTGTCTATTTCTTGTGAGTTTGTCTGAAGTGAAGGATTGTGTTCTCTTCTTTAGTGACAGCACATTCACCAGGTGTGGCGTTCTTCTGAAGAATTACTTGTTCAGAGATGTTCTTTTCTATTCCTTAACTGTAAAGAGTGGTTGTCCTTACGTACTGTCGTTTCAACCAAAACCAGAATATTCTCTGGCATCTAGCATGGTTAAAGTTTTCCGTAAATTTTATATTTTATCTCTTTGGACTGTCACATTTCAAACGTCATCAGCCACTTTGAGAAAATCCCTCAGCGGATCACAGGGCAGACTGTCTGGCACCAACAAACTTGTAACATTTATCACATTTATTTTTCTCAGTGCTCAGATTAAACTACACTTAGTGAGACTTCCTCATTATGTCTTCATACTTAAAAGCATTAATATGCTGCCATGTGGAAAATAACATACATTTTTGCATTTAAAAAAAAAATGCAGTTGAACAGGTGTCAAGTGGGCACTGAAATGGTGTTCAATAGTTTGTTGTTGGAAGAAATCTAATAGATAATGTTCTGGGGAAAAAAAACATTAATATAAGTAATCTTGACTATTATGGTATTATTACACAGGTGTTTTTAAAAACACAACTGTGTGTAAAGTTAATTTTGTCAGTAGTAGTGCTGTAGTTGTGCTGTAAAGTGTAAGAAAGAGACAGAATGGTAAAGAAAGAGGAGACAAGATTGTTATTATGACAATAATTCTAAAGGACAATGATGTTTAATAGTGGTCTAGTTTCATGGCCATGGCAAAATTTCTCATTAAAAATTGAAAAAACTCATTTAATATTCAGAGTCTGAGCAACATTAAAATAACTTGGAGCCAACAAACAGCTGTAGGCTTTTTAAGAGAGACAACAGATTTTTGGTTATTATTACAAAATGTGAAACAAGTGTTGACCTCCAGTAGTTGAGACCAAACTTTTTCACACGTTTTAAAAAGTGGACTTTTCTTTTTTTTCACCACCTTGTTGTTGTACTGCAGCAACATTTCCGTCCATCTGTCTCCAGAGGCCCAGGAAACAGACGGCTTTTGTTCCAGCCAAAGACTACGCCAGCTGATTTCCCTGATTAGCACACACCATCAATCGGAATGGGAATTAATCATTCCAATCAGCAGCCTGTGGATTTTTGATTTTGCACTGAGAACTTGTCTCTTAAACCCTGCCAACTTCCCAGCCTACTTTGAATCCACGGCTGTAAATGTAGCACTGCTTTGCCCTTGTTTGACCTGTTGCTGTAGTGTTGTTGACGGCTGTCTCCCCCCTCCAGCTGGGCAGTGGACAGACACCCAGTGAGCTGCTGACTCCTCTGGTCCTGAACTCCATCCTCAGTAAAGCCCTGCAGTACAGCTTACATGGAGACACTCCCCTGGCTGAAAACTTCACATTCGCCCTTCGTTTCTTCCCAGAGGTGTTTCATCCCCACGCCCCAGACTCCCTCAACTGTCTGGAGCTGCGCTACAGGGTGAGGCCAACTGAACGCAGTGAGCTGTCAGATGTGAACCTTTCCAGAGAATGACATACAGAAATATAATAATATAATATAAATATATATATATTATAAAAATATAATAAGTTGGCCCTGTCTGGTGATAAAGTGTCAAATTTAGTTGTGCACAAGAACAAGCTGAGGTCAGAGACCATGCAAAAAAAAAAAAAAAAAAAAAACTCCATCTCTGCTAAAGAGACTCTTTTAAGCAAAACTGAAATTTGCTGATGTCATGTGGAGAAGAAACCAACACAGTGAAAGAAAGATGTGGGATTCTGGTTTCCTCCCACAGTCCAGAAAACATGCAAAATGTGTTATTGGGCACTGTTGAATTAACTATAGATAGGAATATCAATGGGAAAAGTCATTTGTGTCTTCCAGGCAGTAGTAAACTCTCCCAGGTCCCTGGCTGTACGCCCTGGTGATTCTGAAAATGACTAAACAGGAGAAGATTCATGAATGAAGCTCCATCTGATGAGGCCAAAGTTAATTTTTAGGTGATGGAAACCAGGCTTCTACTGTAAATGAAGTCCACACTTTAGACCAGAAAATCTGGTGGATGAGTGGATGGTTTACCTTTGCCTTTACCTTTAAATAGTACTTTCAAGGAGGAATAGAAGTTTGGAATGGAAAAAACCCGTTTTGCTCCAGAGTTTTGCTTGTGTCTGCCTTAACCTTTTTATCTTTTGACAAACAGTCACAGCTATGAAGAAATGATCCAATCACAGGCTCAAATGTTTGAATGTATTAAACTGAATGGAGTCCTGTCTCCTGGGTGACACTCAGAGTAACAGAGTCTGTCCATACGGTCCTGTCTTCATCTTCATTTGTCAGCCTCCTCTCTCTCTCTTTCTGGCTCGTCCTCTCTTCGTCTTGTGTTCTGCGTTCTTCTATCAGTCTTTCCCTGCCTCGTGTTCTGTTTCAGCCACTCTCCATCATACCCACCAACCTCCCCTTTCCTCCTTACCTCCACCCCTTGCTTCTCACCAATCTCACCTTCTTTATCAGCATCCTTGTGTTCACACCTCCCTCGTAGCCTCATCTGTCACTCTCTCCTCCCTCTTCCTATTTTACCTCCACCTTCTTTCTCCCAATTTGCTTTCTGTTGCACGCTCACACCTCCACATTAAAAACTTTATCAAACTTTCTCTCTCTTATCACCCGTCTTCCTTGGTGTCACCCCCCCAGGTGGATTGGCCTTTGAACATCATCATCACGGACAGCTGCATGAACAAATACAACCGCCTCTTCTCCTTCCTGCTGCAGCTCAAACACATGGTGTGGAGCCTCCGTGACGTCTGGTTTCATCTCAAGAGGACAGGTGAGAAGAAGAGAGTGGGTGATTATGTGGAAAGTCCCACTTTAGATTCCTCCAGGTTATGAAAGATGTCCACGGGGTCATATTGTCACTGTTCACCGTTTTATGATGAAAAGCATTTGTGTGATTTTCTGCACATTTTTCCATATAAGTAACTTCATCATATTTATTAGTCACAAATTAAAACTGTAAAACTTTCATCTACCTGCTGTAATTTGTCTTTCTGTTCAGGCTTATGATTAATTGCCATTAACCCACAGCTGCCTTGTTATTAATCAAGTAGTTCCATTACATATTTTTTGGTGTGTTTTCATATATACTTTTTTATTATAGCCATATTATAGCTATATGTTTGATACCTATATTAATTCTAAATTGTAATTGTCTAAATGATTGCGGACTAATGTCGTGTTATTTACAGTCATTAGTGAAGGTGGTGCTGATCAAACCTCTGCTTCCTCCAGCACTTGTCAAAGGAGCTGGTCGCTCGGTGCAGTTCCGTCAGTTGCAGCTCTACAGACACGAGATGCAGCATTTTGTCAAAGTGATCCAGGGGTACATCGCCAACCAGATCCTGCAGGTGTCCTGGAGTGAGTTCACCGCGAAGCTGGCCACCGCCAGCGACCTGGACGCCATCCACCGCACACACGCAGACTATCTCAACAGAGCCATCTTCAGGTGAGACACAGTAGTGCACTATGTATTCATATAGTTTTAAATTGTGCAGTTTAGTTTTCTAGTTTTAGAATAAACTGCTGTTTTTATTGCATTATGTTAACATACTTAGGCTTTTATTGTGAAATGAATTATAAGAATTTGTTCTGAGGGTTATTCAACATTCTGTGCCTCGTTATTGACTTCCTCTTCCTCGTTTCTGGCCTCCTTAGGGGTTTGCTGACAGACAAAGCAGCCCCGGTCATGAACCTCATCCACAGCATTTTCAGTCTGATCCTGAAGTTCCGAGCTCAGCTGATCGCTCAGCCCTGGGACAATCAGCACGGCGAGACGGTTCACCCCAGCTTCGTCGCCATGCAACAGTCGTACAACACCTTCAAATACTACTCTCACTTCCTCTTCAAAGGTAAACAACATGGGTAATCGTGTTTGATTTCCTTCTAGTAATACTAACAGCAGGTTTCATTCTCTCGAGTTTTAAAAAAAAGAAGTTAAAATGTATTTAAACCATTCGGTTTTGTAGTTGTAATTGTTTTACCAAAACTTACCTCAGGTAATTAAATTAACAGGAACTTTTCTTTGTCTGGTTTTCTCAGTGGTGACCAAGCTGGTGAACCGAGGCTACCAGCCTCATCTGGAGGACTTTCTGCTCCGCATCAACTTCAACAACTACTACGAAGACTCCTGAGTGTTTGTCCTGAGCTGTTTGGTAACATTTCAGTTTATCCAAATCACATTTGTCTGCCTAGAGTTTTGAAACAAAAAACATAAATTTAGACATAAACATAGAATATGTCATGTACTTCAGAAATGAAACCAAACCTTCATCTCAGACTGTTTATTAGGCTGCATATCAAGGAAGGGGTTAACACTGAAACTGAGTTTAATTCACATCATTGTGCATTACATTTTGTAGATTGTAAGTGTAATTATGAGTAAATACAAATAAAAAAGAACTCTAAAGCTATTTTATAATGTAAATAATTTTTGATAAACAAATGAAATGTTAAAAAAGCATGTTTATTCTCAGTTAAAATAACAGAAAAAAAGTTTTCCATACCCTTTAGGTACAAAGAAAAACTCAAGACTTCAGTCCAAGTATTGTCTGAATGCTTTTAATGCAGACGATTGATTGAACATAGTCAAGGCAATCAGACGTCATATATTTACAGACTATCAGGAAATGAAGTGCAAAGTAGTTTCTTTTTATTGGTACAAAAGAATAGAGAGGTTTTTGAAGAACATGAAACTTAAAACAGAATTTATAAGAAAGAAAAAATGTGTTGGTCCAATGTGAGGTTTAGTCCATTTCTGTGGTTAAAAAATGGATTTAAGGTAGTCTGATTAACTTCACTCTTGCTGATATCCTGTTTCAACACATACTGTACATTTACAGAGTAACAACGAGAAGCAATGCAACAGACACCAGTCAGCAGAGAAGATTAAAGGTCAGGAATTGTAAGCAGACGGTCCCTCAATCATATCGTTTAGTGCATTCCTTAGAGACTAACTTTTATTTTTCCCCTTCATTATCAAAACACATCAAAACCTTGAAAGTGCAAAAAACTGTTTCTGTGCATCGACGAACTGTCTTGAATATTTAGCGTACAGGTTTACAACTATGTGGACATAAGCTGTTTAAACAGACTTTAAACTATTAAAAATATTAATGAAACTCATATTAATGACTGATTTGTTGACCTTGTGGTCAGATGGATGTTGAGGGACTCAAAAAAACAAGTACCTCAGAAGTTTCCCTTTAGACCAGGGTGTAAAAACAGACCAGCGCTGCTAAGCTGTGGGAAAGTATCCATGCATTAGACTCAGCCAATGTTGTTTTCTTCCTTTCTCAACCTAAAACTAGAGATGCAGTAACGCTGGGTCAGTGGGAGAGTACTACACTGTGTGTCAGTGAGTCAGTACCAGAGTTAGAAAACCTCCACCCAGGGGGAAACCTTCCTCTCTCCTGGGTGACACTCAGCCAGTTATCCAGGTCTGGTTTTTACGTTTCATTCTGTCTAGTGTTAGGCCTCTGACTCCAGATCTTCTTGTCCGGCTCCATTGCTCATGTCTGTCTCTTGTTCTAGCAGCAGAAACTTGCCATCATTGGTAAACGGCATGTTCTTCATCAGCTCAGCCAGAGCCTCAGGATCCTGAGGAGAAAAATAAAAATAACCGTAGGAAATTAGACTCTTGTTATGTAAAAAGAAGGCTCTGTTTAATATTTTCTGTCGTTTATTTTCTGTATAGTTTTGATCTGCTCTATTGGCTTCTTTGTGGCAGTTTAAGTAGGTGCTGCTGCCCTCCAGCGGTTAGCAGTGTAACTACTGTGAAAATGACTGTTGGGTTTTTGTTAGGTGAGAATGTAGTGAAACAATGATAAAACAGTAATAAAGTCGCTTAGAATAAAAGCGTAAATGCATAAATGTAAGTAAAAAAGGAATGATTAATTTTGGCGCAATATTAGGTGGAGATTTTTTGTTAGACTAGACTCCAAGTGAACGATGATGTGATGTGGTTACAGGTGGTTTTAGCTTGTAGATTTAAGTATTGAACTGCTTATAGCGACCCTGCTGTCGAGGAACATCAAACAAAATTGTTGTCATCTATCAAATGTGATTTTTGATTTTCTAAGAAGTACTACTTTCAAAGGCGACCTCTCGTGGGCGTTACCTTCTTAGCCTCAGTAATGTCCTTAGCCAAGTTGATGGTGTAACATATCTGTCAACAAAAGATAACAAAAGACTTTAGTGTAATTGTGCAAATTCTGCCACAAATGAAACAAATTTCATTTTTGATTTTTCTAATCAGTTTATCAACCTTTTCGCCCTCCGTGTTGCTCTCAAACACAAAGGCGCTGTACGACGCCTCTCCTTCCTCGTCTCCATCAGTCCAGTCTCTGCCCTCCACCACAAATCCCATCAGCCTCCCATTCTCCTGGTGGGCTGCAAACTGACACACGTCTTCAAGCTGGAACTGAGAGAATTGTGAAGAGAGAAGGTGGAGATTAATTTTATTCCCACAATTGTCAGTTAATACAGAACACTTTTGTTCAGTACTTACACTTATTCTTGTAACCTGAGTCTGGGGGTCAATCAACCTGTTATGAAACAGAAACATCTTCATGACATTGTCCGTCTCCTGGCTGAGTTACATCATTTGCTTTTAGCAGATGGATTTAAAAGGACACAGTTATACAAGCACATCATGTAACTCACTGGTTCTTGAGAACCAATCACTGTGTTTTGTTGAACAACTCAGATGTTGTACAATGGAAGGTCCACTGTACAACATCTGAGTTGCAGACTTAAATTTCATTTAGGTTTCTTAATTCATATCATTGGTGACGCAGCCTGCTGATGATTAAAATTCAAACTGTCTTTATAAGGTCAGGCTGAGAATCTTACTGAGGTTCAGTTAGAAGAGGGTTGTGCAACTGGATTTTGTTGTTCCATTCCAAGTGTGTACATTTAAATCTGTAAATATGTTTTTCTCCTATTTAGTCTCTTCCTCCTACTGTGTCCTCCTACAAAACATTATTGCAACCGGTGCATCTCTAATTATTTACCAAGAAACAGCGGAGTCATTCTGACGTCTCCATGTCGATGATGATGTTTACCTGAGGTTACTGCTGGTGACCATCAGGTGGGACTCGGTGGTCCTGAAGATGTTGTGTATGGCTCGAGCAGCTAGCACCTGCCTCATGGCCTCGTAGATCACCTCCTGGTTGTCGCCACAGCGAACGGCCATGGAGCCCAGGAAGCGAACGACAAACACTTGCTGCAGGAGAGAGTCTTTGGAAAATGACAGACAGAAAAAGATGCACAGTTTGTTTTGTCTCTAACACGAGGCCCAGAGATTCACGTGGAAGAAGAAAAACTGTTACCGTCGTTGTCTGAGGAACAGTCATCATCGGTTTCTCCAAAGGGATTAGTTCGTCTGAAGGAGGGAAGAACAAGTACCGGAAAAAGAACGTCAAACAATTAGAG
>NC_024312.1:14297439-14312257 GCF_000523025.1 Cynoglossus semilaevis
AATTAGAGCTCGCCATTCATTAGTCATTAGAGAAAATCAGCTTCCGAGAAAAACAAAGGATGTTGACATTACATCATCACTCAATAGTACAAGGTTTCCGTCCCACTTGTCCACATGCACACTCATGAGTACTATGTTTCTGTCCCACTTTTCTGTCCTTTACCTGCCTCCACCTCTGTTCTGGTCCTGGAATTCAGAAGCTGGCAGCATGATGTCAAACTGAATGGGTGTACCAGGAGCTATCAGCTCCTCTGGTTCAGGAGCAGCTCCAGTCTTCTGGGAGCCACGACTGCTGTCATAAACGCCTCCAGGCTTTGCTCTGCCGGAAAAGACAGACAAGAAATTTTAATTTTAAAAATCAAGTCAATTCAGGAAGAGGCACAGCTCCATGGCTGGATAGATAACTGGGAAATGTTTCATTTAGTTCTGATGAGTCACTACAACCTGGTTCACTGTATTGAATCTGTAATGATCCTTACTGATGGTGAACAAATGTCTTTAAAGCAAAAAAAAAAACAATATGAATCATTACAAGTGGATGAACCCAGCTGTACTGTAGCTACAGCAGCAGTTGTTATAAGGATTTAAGGAATTTTGGAATCAAACCCAGAACCTTCTACTGTACATGACAGGCAGGAATCTTCAGGAGTCCTCCACGCCATTAGAACGTACACATGGTGTTATTTTATTTTCCTTATATCCTCTCACTTCTCATTGAAGCTTCTTGTAAAAGCAGGGAAGTAGGTTGACCCAAACCCAACAATGTCACCATGAAACAACTGTATTGACTGTGTGAGAGTGAGTCTATCGACAGCAGTACATTTCAAACCTGTCAGGGTTAGGAGAGCCTTCCTGCCTCTTCTCAAAGCTGGTGATGGGAGTGACAGCCTGGATGGCACTCTGGTTCATCCGAATGGCCACAGCCTTAAACCACAGGAAATAACAAAGTCGCGGTGAACAGTGGTTGATGCTGTATTTTGAGTCGTGTGTCGTCGTAAATGTTTCAGGTTTTCCACGATTAATGTTTAAACCTCACCTTGGCAGTTTATAAATATACATATCTATATATCTATTCAACAATGCTTATTTATAATTATCATAAAATAATATATCTTATGAATATAATTATAAATAAAATATATGTATATATTATTTATACTATAAATATCATTATACATTATTTTTTCTTGACTCTGGAATAGGACTGATCTCATAAATATCATCGTCATTAATTGCCTTAATGTGGTTCAAAAAGACCACATGACAGTACTTTTTGGACAACTGAAAAACAGAGACGGAGCAGTGGACACAGGACACGTACATTATCCCTGGACATTTGTTTGTATACAAATGAAGCTGAGTCGAAGTAGGCAACGCACCAAGATTACTGTCCAATGAACAACTACCACGACTTTTTTGCAGTGGGGAATAAAAAGGGGGGGGGGCTCAGATTACAGCTGCCGTTTGTTTGGAGAATCTAAATTATTAAGTTTGTTGTGGAGCCTTACCTCGGGCAAGTTTGCAAGTTATAAAACAGTCAAAAGCTGCAACTCACTGGGTCACTGCAACATTTTACTCTTTAGATTTGGGGTTGAAAATAAATGGAATTTTCCTGGTTACACTTTTTTGTCTTTAACCTCGAAAAGCACGGTTTTAGACTGTGGCATGCTAGAAAATCACAAATACAAACTAGGGTCACTAGTTAACACTGTACCACAATCTATAATGTGTCATTTGTTACAGTGGTAAACAATAATGTGTGTATGTCGTGCAGAGCTTGTTGTTCCACGTGTGGAGACATTTACCTCAGGATTGTCAGTCAGGTAGATCTGTCTGGAGATGTTGTTGACTGTACAAATCCACTTAGAAAAACAAAAGAGAAGAATTCCACATTAGGACTGTCTCTAGTCATGACAACAGCTGATTAACAGACGGAGTTTCTTTTATCTGTAGATACTGTATGTCAATGATGATGGCAAAAACACAGCAGGGCAAACACTTACCTCTTCATATTCTTTTTTGCTCTCTGCTTGCAGAATCAGTGACCTTCAGGCAAAGGGAGGAATAAATGAATATACATCATTAACTACGTTTGCATTAAGGAAACATGAAGATAAGACGATGACATTCACACATACGTTTTGCCTGAAGGGCATGTGATCTGAAAGCAGTAGCGTCGGTCCTCACACTCCACGGCCATGACGGAGCTGTTGTCCAGGTCGAGGATCATCCCTCCTGCCACTGCTCCTCGTGGCTGACACATCAGGTTCCCCCCCTGGGTGAAGAAGAAGAGTCTGTCCCAGGCTGTGGTCACCAAACCTGTTTTACTGCAGGACAGAGACGAGTGCAGGTCAGAAGGGCTCCATTTTTAAGTCACATTTTGTAAGATGGGAACAGGACACAGGGTTGTATAATAAAAAAATATATAAATTTTAATATATATATATTTTTACCCAGTCTTTTTACCCAGTTGTCTTTGCATTGATGGCTTTGATTGTGAAATGAATGAATGTAGTGTCATATTAATGCTGTACGGACTCACCCAAGTCCGTACTTTGCCTTGGCAAACACTCCCCTACAGCTGCTGTACTGTATCCTGGACTTTGTCGTGTCTGACTGTGTAATGTGTGTCATTAAACACACCTTTTCTTCGTTGTCGCAGACATTTGTCCAAGACTTTTATCGTTTTAGAGCCACAGACGGTGCAACTGTGCTGGCATTTTACTGCGTCAAAGACTCAGCTGCAGTCTGTGTCCTTTGGATGGATGTTTTCTTAATAATTTATTCAGTCTGCAGTAGATGATGAAGCTCAAACCCTTTGTGCCAGACTTGACAAAATATTTTTGTCAAATCAGTTTTTTTTTTTTAAATCTTCTGCTGCTGTTGTGTCGCCAGTGCTTCCAAACTTGTTTCAAAGACAAATATTCCTTGATTTAAAGACAAGTTTGAATCACATCATGTTGCGGACTTGGTCTTGTTTGTAGGCGATGAAGCCGATCATTCTTACTTCCTAATGTTGAGGTAGCCAGCCTTCTGGATGAGGGTGCGATTGACAGACTCCGTGTCTTGATCTGGCATGTAGACGGAATCGTCCACAGACAGAAGCTCCTTCTGGGACATGCGCATGGCCTCGGCCTCAGTGTCCAGCTGGGTCTGGATACTGCACAGAAAGAAAACAGATCTTATAGGAAGGTAGAGGATTTCAGACATGGTTTTGAGATCATCTTCTGGTCAATGTCGGTATTGGTGTTAATGACGGCCGTTAACCTCTGTGTCATTGTGGAGACGGAGGAGAGAAAGTTGTCCATCTTCTTTGACACCAGCTCGATGCCTTTCTTGAAGAAGCTGATCTGAGTTAGCAGAAAACTGAGGGTCATTTGATTTTACATGACGAGAGATTACCAAATATTTTTGGACAAATTGTGTGATGACATTTTAATTGATTGATAACTATTTGATATTGATGTTTGATATTTTAAAAAATCATGCAAGAAAGCTTTTGTGATTAAAGTCTATTTGTAAAACATAAATAACAACTCCAACCTGTGCTTGTGTGTATCCTAACATGGGTTCCAGCATGGCTACTCTCTTGCGATACTGCAGTGCGTTGAGGGCACAGTAATACTGCAGTGAGGCCTGGTGCTGCTTCCTCCTGGTGTACGCCACCTCCTTCACCAAGTCTGCCTTCAGCTGTTCACACAGGAGAGGGGAAAAACATCCAGTGAGTCACGTCACTTCTCAGAGTGATTATTATTATCGTCACATCACTTCAATAGAACATAAGCAGAAATCAGAGTGATTATAATCTTTAAAGCAGCATTTGATTCAAAACCTTTCTGCTACAGTGAGTCCTGGCAGAGAAACAATATTTGATTCCATATCATTAAAAGTCTCTCAGATTGTAGAGCGGCGCTGTTTTTCAAGACTCTGGGATTCCTGGGGAAGAAAAAGGCTTCATCAGTGGAGCTGGGAGTCAAAGTCACCTTCTCATTCTCTCTCTTCTTGGGCAGTCGGCTGTACTTCACCATCGCAGCTTCATGCTCTGAAGGAGAAGGAGGCAGATGAAACCATCAGCTAGGGACTTTGACTTTAATTTTGTAAAACTGCTTATAGTTTGTACTCACCATCAGTGGCAATGCCAAATATTTCCTTCAGTGTACTAATCTCTGCAAAAATACAGACCAAACTAATTCAAGTCTGACAAATGACCATGGGTGTGTATTGGCAAGAATATGGCGATATCATACATATCACTGTACAGGGGCAATGATACGATATATTGTGATGTGCTGCAATACCATAGAGCACAGCCATATACAATTGAATTGTACTGTAGGAAAACTGTCTACCTGTGAGGTCCTTCTCTCTGAACTGGATCAGGGGGAAGACCATGCTGTCAGCCATCTGGTTGGCGAGCTCAGAGTGGAGGGAGTTCAGCTTCACCAGGCAAAACAGAAACATCAAGGGCACGACAAGGATACACACTGATGAATATAATATTTAGTAATTCCATGTCACAGTGTAGATAAAACTGTCAAATTATTAAAATGTATACATTTAGAGATTCTAAAGGTTCAGTTACAAAAGTTATTAATAGAATAAATACATTATTTTACAGGTTTCCACACTACAGGGAGACCAGGGACAAAATAAATAAAACATGCTTTGAGTAACTATAGCCTGTGGCGATTATTATCGTGTATGTAACTTAAATTAAAGGCATGTTTATCATTTTTCATTACGGGGCAGTAACGCAAGTATCAAATAAATTAACTTGTCTGAAACAGTTTTTTCGTGAATTCCCAAATAAAAGGTCTCACCTCCCCTACGGTTTTGGCAAAGCTCTGCAGCGTGTTGATGACCTCTTCATCACCTTTGCCAAGGGCAAAATTCTAGACAGAAGAAAGAAGTCAAATATTCTCACACTGAAATAGTGTAATGTAGCATAATACAACTCCACAGAAGAGGAAGAATGTGATATCTATTCCAATTTTTTACATATCACAATCAAATTATCTTGTAATATGGGTCATAATAGCAGCTTTTCCACATAATTCTTTACAAAAGGCTAACCAGGTTGCTAACTACACTAACATAGCTCAAGCTAAATGCTAAAGTGTCAGCCTTGGTGTCACCTTTTTGCAAACAGATTAGCAGCTGTGGCCACATTTGTTTTAAATATACACGGACAAGGTGTGTCTGCAGAGGTTACATTAGGAGAACAGTTCTGATAAGAACGGTAATACAAACAGGTGTGTCTTCACAAGCTGTTCTTGTTGTGCTCAACACCAGGTTCTCACTTCTTGTTTTCTAACATAAATATGAAAGTGTTTTTTTGACATTTATATATAAATGGATGTTTAAAGAGCAAAAAAAAAAAAACACTGAATCTGCTCATTGCTATTGTGGTGGTAACGCAACATGACTGGGGTAATTATAGTATCTGTCATGTACTGTCCATTATCTGAGCAACGTCAGCTTAAGACTCTGAGGGCAAAGTGCAGGTACAGTGCAGGAAGTTTAACCTGACTCTTTAAAGGAAGAACATCGTAGAAACACTTCCTTTTTTTCATCAATACTTACTTTCTTTTCATAATCCAGAAGTTGCTGTGACAGCTGCTCTGTGGCCAAACCCATCTCACTCTGTAAGGAAGGAAAAAAAATAAAGGAAAAGTGCAAAAGAGCAGGCAGAAATAAAAATGCAAAATACATTTAATATCAATTTATAAGTCACTGAAATACTGCTCTTAGTCCAAACGCACAGCTGATATTTGTGAACCCTAAAAAAGAATCCTATGCTGTGATTCCAAATGTCAGTATTAACCAACTGCACCTCAAGAACGTGGTGTTAATTTGTACCTGAGCTCCAAAGACTCGCTGCATGGACTGCAGCAGCTGGTTGGTGTAGTCTGTGAGCATCCCAGCATCTTCCTCAAACACACTGAGCAGGGAGCGTGTCTGCGAGAACAGGCGTTGGGGGAAAAAATGTTTATTTTGTTTTTTATTTCAGTTAGTTCAAATGAAAATGTCATCTACACAGCAATAAAATTACAAGTGATTAAGGTAGTCGGAGTTAAAAAGCTTTTTAGTTTAAACATTACCTCAACAGACTATAATATATAAGGAGACATTCCTAGAGACTGGAGATTTCTGTAGAGAAAAATAAGGTAAACAGTAGGTCTGAGATCCAGCGTTGTTTTTCCACGTAGGGTAATTTCCCTGCAGGTTGACTATGCAAAGAGTCTGGTTGCGTAAACAGGTACAGTGAGGAAGGACAGATTCACTGTTTGCCTTTTAATCACTGTTGACTTTTACTCCTGCCAGTTTTTTTCTGCATGTATAAGAATTTTTAAACCTAGTATGAAGTATGGAAACACATTTTTTTGGTACTGAACATGTGAAAAGCTGCAGGACACACAAAGGGGAAAAGAGCATCTACATCTTAACATCTAATTTTGGTGTCCTTTATTACTGAATGTCACAATTAAGAGCATAATAAAACATTATTGGTATTCATATTCTCCATTTTATTCCAAGCACAGCCACCACTTCCTCTAACTTCAGAGCAGTGTCAGAGGTCAGCTGTGTTTAGGAACGACTGATGGAACAGACATCACAGCACACATGCTACATTAGATGTGTGTCATAACAAAGGCTGTCCGGTCTATTACTACCCATCTACAAAAACCCAAAACATTAGGTCTATTTATTCCCCATTGACAGAAGATATGAAAATAAAGCATCGCTTGCTTTACTACTGAATATCATCTTCAGATGTACAGTACCTCAGGATAAAGTAATGCTCATATCAAAGCATAGGTAGATCAATGTATTTGGCTTCGTGCAACTACAGTATGAGGTGTTGAACTGGAAGCAAGTTAAGTTTGGCAGGTCACCAAGACATATCATATTAAGGCAGTGCCGTAATAACTTAATTTTGTGTGTCAAAGAAGACCACAACAAAGGAACAGGTTCAGAATGACCTCATTCAATTCTTTTGTTATAAATCAATGGTGAATCAAACGATAGGCCGCCACATTTTCTAAAAATTATTTTTTTTCAGTTGTTGACAGTTACAGCTGGTCTAAAAATTTGATTTCAGTTCTCATTCAAGAAAGTAAAGGGTCCCAAAGTAATGAGATGGAAATGAGTTGAGACTGTTCATTTAGTTGCTGGTTAGATTTAGTTAGATGCTGGACGCCTCTATGCAAATTCCTTATTTATATGGGATTTAAACCATGAAGTAGAGGCTGGGGGTTGGTGTGAAAGTGTCTTATCAAGGGACAAAGGACAAGCAGTTGGGCAGTACTTGTTCTATTACTATGAATACTGGTATTATAACAATCACTAATCTTGTTAAATCAATTAATAACAATAAACATGTGTGGTCTTATTTGGTTGGCAGTAGAGTTTTAGGGATTTTAGCTTAGCTTAGAAATAAAAACAGCCATTGTAAATAAGGCTAAATTAGATTGAATTAAATTAGAATTTAATGAATCCCCCGGAATCCCTTTGGGAAATTAAAGTTCCAGCAGCAGTAAAGTACTGCAAGAACACACCAACACCACCACCGAAGCACAGGAATTTTTTTTTTTAAATCTAATGATTTACCTTTTTGTAAACTAAAGGAGCAGTGTCATTTTTAAAAACATCTGACTGATATTGATCAGATTCCTTGGCAGACTACTATCAGTAGCTGTGTACCTCCAGTGGTCAGCAAACCATAGTTTGAGAATCATACATTCTATGTTGTCAATACGAAAAAGGCTCTTGTCCAGGACAAAAATAGTTGTATCCAAACCTTACTTGATGACTGGTTATAAACGTTGTTGATTATGCGTTATATGTTGTAATAACATTTTTTTTATAAATATTTATTTCTGACAGACAATGAACGGGGCCCTAAGAGAAGTGGTCCATCAGGGAGAGATAAGAGACAGGAGGCGCCCCCTATGTATATACTATACATAGTATATAGTATATGTACGCATTTTTACACGTTCCGTGATGCACATATTACGACTGTATTTCCATCAGCAGGTGAGCGCAGTCGGTCCTAAAATATGATTGAATTCTTTCTGACAATGTGTTCATCGACATCTGTCAGCAACAGCAAACGCCTAGCACACTAAACAGGCTGGGTTAGGTCTATAGTTGGGCTTCAGCCTTCAGCTTCCCTGAAGCCACACAGCTGCTGCTGCAGCCCCCGTAAACAACACCAACCACCGCAGACCTACCTGAGGACTGTCCTGCAGAGCTTCCTCCAGCAGCAGCTTGTGGTGCACGGCCGGCATCTTGTTAGCGATGTAAAAACAGAATAGAAGCGAAGAGGTGGAACTGGGGCGGTTGAATTATTTAGAACACGATTGACTCAAATTCCCAGAAGTCCCCGTGCGAACGACCGGAACACGGAAGTGCTTGAGCAAGGACCGGATGTGACGACATAACCTAGGCGGAATAACAACAAGCGTATTTCCTTATCTTTCATTATGAAAATCAATTTTTTTATATATTTTTTGTAGATCCATTTAAAAAAAGCATCTACCCTTTTGTGATTAATTTATTTTACCATCCAGATAAAGCTGAATGTAATTCAAAGTTCTGCATGTGTTTGTTTACTAGCTCTTTTGTGTTTATTCTGTGTGCATTATATGTAATTTGAGCAAATAAATATGAAACCAATAGCCACGCATATATGTGTGATGTAGATCTGTAATCTAAAATTGCTGACAGAATTCTTCTACGGTGGGGTTGTGAATACTTATTGTTTTCACAGAACTGTTAAAAAAAATTATAAACAAAAGGTTGTGAATTCTCAAACAAGTTTGCACCACAGATTTATTTTATTTATTTTTTAGCATTAAAGTGTTTTTGTAAATGTTTCGTTTAAAAGGTATCTTAAAGATATGTGCAAGAAGTACACACCCTTTTGTCTCTCCCCTTGATTAGGTATGATCACACTCACCTGTGTCCTGAACGCTGCTTCACTAATTAGTCTCACTTGTCTCACCTGGTGCCCTGGGTATAAATGCCCCTCTCTTTCACCATGCCCTGCTCTGTTCATTGCTGCTGACTGATGTTGTTTGACTCATGTTGTTTGACATTTGCTTGATGTTGATACTTATTGCCGTTTGGTGTTTTACTGAGCATATGTGACCGACGCTTGTGCCAATCCTGCCCGTTTGCTGTCCTGCCCTGGTCGCTGGGTTCTGTTTGTTCCTTTTTTCACCCTTTTGTTCCGAATGTTCCCTCTGATTTGAAATGATAATTCTTATACTTTATTTTTTACTGCGATTAAAACATGGGAGTAGGTCACCTCAGGCCATGGTAGTGTTGACAATGACCTTGTGGCCACGGAAGACTTGATGTTTATATTGACCAGTGTAACAACTGAAAATGTAGTTAATTGTTTCTGTGATTATTTTGGTTGAGAGGCAGAGGTGTGTGTGGAATCATTTCTTTGGATTTAGAATACTGATCTACAACTGAAATTGCACACATAGATACATTACCCATTAATCACAGCATTATATGTCTAGTTAAAGTAATTAATAGTTGTGCAGTGAGTCTTAGAATATCATTGAAAACATGTGTCTCTCAATTCAAAATGTCATCTAAAATAAGCCTGTTATTAAGGCATATTGTGTTGATAATGGCTGATGTTCTTAAAGGGCAGTATCCAAAGGGAGTGTATATTGCTCTTGGAAGTGGCAGTGCAGACTCAATTACTCTTCACTCTTCACCATCCACTGCAGAACCTTCCTCTCTATGCTGTGCAGTCATTAAAGCCACACTGTGTGAGTGTTTTTCAGCTTCCTCAGGAAATTTAGTCGTTGCCTTGCCTGGGTGGAGGCGGATTTATTTAAAAAATCCTAAAGAGCATCACTCCAACTGAGTTTCTTTTTTTGTAAATTGTAATTAATAAATAAGGTGCAGAATACAAAATGTACTAAGATATGTATAGTTCTGTTACTGTAACTCTGTCATAGCTACAGTCTAGTTCTTGCCCATGCTGCACACAAGCAAAAGTAAAAAAAGAAATCCCTTCTGTCACTGATCATATCTTGGATGATGAAGTGAGTATTTGCAGCATGCTATTGTGTTCACCAGATGTCTGGCTGATAACACCGTCATGTGATTATTCTTTCTATCCGTCCACGATGTTAAAGAAATTCTTAAATTAATGTGCCAGTAATACACACGGAAGTACAGTAAATACTTTAATTTCAAGCATGTAGTTAAATAACACTTTCATAAGTATTCAAATCTAAAAACATAAGTGTGCTGAGCGAGAAATTAGAGGTGCATGTTTTATATTACTCAAAATCTCTAAAAAAAAAAAAAGCCCAGAATTTCTACTCCCTTGCCACTTGGTCCAGCTCTTTCAGTGGAAACCCAAGGTGTTTCCAGGCCAGCAGAGTTTCATCGCCCTCCGGTGTGTCAGGGATCCTCCCAGGAGGATGAGCCCATAGATGCCAGAACCATCTCATTCTTTACATGCAGAGGAGTAGCATCTCTTTGAGACCCGCCCAAAAGTGTGCTGAGAGGAAACTTGTTTTTTTCACAACACCTAGCTCATGACCATAGCTGAGAGTAGGAATGTAGATCAGCCAGAAAATAGAGAGCTTCACCTTTCAAATCAGCTCCTTCTTCACCTTAACAGATCATTGGAGAGTCTGCATAACTGCCAATGCAACACCAATCTGCCTGTCCACCTCTCCCACCCCCAGTCGTGAACAAGACATCCAAATTACCTGAACTCCTTCACTTGGGGCAGAAGAAAAGAACCACATCATCTGCAAAAAGCCAGAGACCCAAATCTGAGGCTGTCAAACGAATCCCCTCAACATCCAGCTTTTGTCTAGAAATTCTGTCAATACAGATCATCCTCCAAGTCCAACCCTCACTGGGGATGGGTCTGACTTACTACTAGTGATACAAACCGTGCTCTGATACCAGTTATACAGGGAGGGAACTCCCCAAATTATAGGGACCCATACCCCATACTTCCAGGGCACCCACAATCTGTGATCCACAAAGCACATGTAGACTGTTTGAGTGAACTCCCATGAAACCCCAAGGATCCTGCCATGGGTGTAGAGTTGGTTCACTGTTCCTTGGCAGGAATTACAGCTACACTGCTCCTCCTGACAAACAGATGGATCCTCCTTCTGAGGACTCCTTGATAGACCTTAATGGTGAGGCATAGCCATATGATCGGGGTTCGATCATACCCAGGTTAAGAACCACTGCCCCAGACACAAGAAGGTGTGTTGGTAGGATTAAGGAGGTCTTATTTCTCCACTGACTGACACAACCTGAGTCGAGCTCAGCAGTGATCCATCCCCAGAATACATCGTGTTTATGGTGCAGAGCAAGAAAAAGGGAAAGGAAACACCCAGGCCATCACAGCTCCACACAGAGACTAGAATTAATTCTTACTAATATCCACACCTGTGGTCTAGTTAGACACTCCATGATCCCAAATCACATTTGGTATATATGGCTTTGGCCTAGAGTTAGGAAATGGAGGACCTAAGGAAAATTCACCCCTGGCTTATGTCAAATGTTGCATACAAACTTATGACCTTCTGTAATAATCCTGCCCAAATTCCCCTGTTAGACACAACTTTTAAGTCAAATTCAAGAACTCGTGTGTTAAAACAATATTTTTTATTCCTTACAAAAGTTGGAAAAGAACTGGAGTTTAAAAAAAGGATGCAAACTTGAATAAATGACACTGGATTTCTTTTTAGGTCTAACCCCGGTCATGTCTTGTTGTGTATCATCTGATGCAGGCAAGTCCTGACAGGTACCTCGGACAAGAGAACATTTTTTTCTCCCTGGTGGACTCTGAGTTTTAATTGGTTAAGTTGTTGCTGTAAATCAGACAGGGCTTTCCTGTCCTGAGCTGGATAATTAATTGTGTTTGCTGGCATGGCTCAGTCAGGCTTATAAAAAGAAAGTGCCTCATGTCAGTGGAACTAACTTGGATTGAACAAAGCAGTGATTGAGCTGACCAAGGAAACACACACTCAGGAGAAGTATTGAGCTGTGTCTTGTGGACAGCACTCACTTGTAAGTGAGACAACACAGTAAGGAGTCAATTATTGGGCCGGGAAAACACTGCATGTGGGAAAATATCAACTCAATACATGTTTCAGGACACAGTAGCCAATGTTTCAAGTATTAGTGTCTAAGTAGGGTTGATCATAAACTCATATAAATTCTTATATTCTTCGTTTAATCATTTTTATTGATTGAGAACATTTTTTAAACAAATAATTTGGTTTCATTGTCTCTTTTTTCTTTTTCTTTTTACCCTTGCAAGTCGATTAATCTTTTATGCAAAAAGACAGATTTCTGACATCTTTAAAACCTTTTCAGAACAATTTTTCTGTGTTTCTAAGTAGATCTAGGTCAAGGTATTGTTCCCAACACTAGCACATTATGACTCCTACTTAGCTCAGCTTTTCAAATTTCACTCTTCATATCATTAAGTAATCTGTGAATGCAGTCCAGTTGCCACTAAATCTTTTCAAACCAGAAACCTTCTTAATGAACCATCAGTGGTTTTCCGACAGTAATGACCTAGAACAAGGTGCAACACTCTTGATGACTTGATGATAATGTGCTTTGCACAAGTCACCTTATCACATGGCTCCCTATTGGCAAATGACAATAAGTGCTTGTTTACAAGAAGGTTTGTCATTTTGTTGAATAATAAGCCTTGAGGTTGTTTATTAGCTGTAGAGTGATGCAGTCTGCCCACTATTAAATTTCACGTGAGACTGAAGGACGGTGGAAATGTGATGTGAGGTCAGATGAGTCTATGCGGCAGTTTGTTTGTGGTTACAAATAGGGACGCAGAGTTTCTGACATCAGTGTGGGTATTGCACCCGATACTTTACTCAAATGTGCGTACTTAAAAACATGTTCTGATCCAGTGACCTGACACTCTCTAACTCTCAATACAACCACTGGTCAGCCAGTGTCGTGTGTTTCCCTAAAGGAGTTCAGAGTCTCATTGTCCTCATGGGTAATTTATTTAGGTGAGTAGTTTGGAGGTATTTTAACATCGGGAATGGAGCAAGACTTGAAATGTTCAGTTACAAGGAATTTAATAACACACCTGAAGACACCCCGTAGCACTAACTACGCTAATGTCTCTTCATGGTTGAGCGATACAGAAGAGAATCCAAAAGTCTCTTTATTTTTAAGACTTGTTGAACCAAGATTATATGATTGTATCTTTCAGGTGTCTATAAACATTTTCCTGCTTGGTGTCCACACTGTGGTTTGACTTGAGCTCAAACACACACACACACACACCATACATTACACAACCCTAGCCCACAGAGATGTACCACCTAAAGAAGTGCAAACAATACAAACTACCATCTATAAAAGATTTGCTCTAGATTCACTCCATTGATTTTTCGACAGGACAATCTTAGAGGAGTCTTAACACATAATCGTTTGTTTGATTTATTAAAAGAAGAATGCTGAAGAATCTAACAGCCTGATTCACGGATGCCTCGAAATTTTGTTTTTTCCCCCACATGTAAAAAAAGCAACGAAAACACACGATTGGCTAAGTCTTCCTCCATTCCCCGCCTTTTTTCCTCTGGTTTCCTGGGTAACCATGTCGGGGTGGAGGTAGAGAGCAAATCATGTGGGGACATAGCATCTCTCTCTCTCCCTCACTCTCCCTCTATCAGTGTGTGTATAAAACATCCCTCTCCCCATGCTTTCAGTTCACTCTCTCTATTGAACTGCACACAGGAAAGACCCAAGACTGTAGAGGGGGACACAACGGAGGGAGATTCCTCTGAGACGTTCCTGTGACCTTTCCGTCTTTCTTTCTTCTTTGGTTCTTTCTTTCCATCTTTCTTTCCTTTTCTTCTTTTCTGTTCTTATTTCACACACACTCCTCTCTTCTGCCTCCCCCAATGTGTTTTGGATCTCTTACCTTGTCCCCCGCTTTCACTTCTTTCTTCTTCTTCTTCTTCTTCTTCTTCTCCATGCTAAGCATCTCTCCTGTGCTTGGACAGCGGCTGCATTGATGCAAAATGGGCTGTGGCAATTCCTCAGTCACCAGCAACGCTGGAGGGGGTGAGTGTGCATCTGTTTGTGTGTGTTTGGAAAGATGGGGTGAGGGAGGGAGGGAGGGCGGGGAGGGGGTAACGAGATAAGTGAGAGTGTGCCAGAGAGTGTTGCTGAGAAGGTGTTTTGAATGTAAATGGTGTCAGGGTTACCCTTGCATCCAGTGAGTCAGTGTGAGTGTGTGTGTGTGTGTGTGTGTGTACATGATTAGTGGTCTCCTTAAGGATAGTGCGCTGATTGCTGAGAGGAGACCCTCATGAACGCGTTGTTCATGAGGGTCTCCTCATGATGGACATCATCCTGATGTAGTACTGTTTTTATGTCATACTCCACGCGGCTGCTGTGGAAAACTCAAGACAGTGGCTTGTTATGTTGTGTTTTCCTCCTCCCTGTGTTGTTGGAGGGTCATTACTGTTGATTTCCATTTAACTTGGAGGATGCACTGTCATTGAGGTTCCCACTCGTGTCATCCTCCTTATAAAAAAGATGCAGTTTGTGAACAGAAGTAGGTGGATTTGAAACAGGGCACTCCGTCTTTCAGCTTTCATTCACAAAGCCTGGAGAAACACGAGAAAATCCTGAAGAACTGTTGATAAAGGGTTGACACAAAAACCGCTCAATGGAAACCTGGCCTGGTAACAAACATCTGTGAACTGTAGTCAAAAAATCTTCAGTACTACCTCTGTCTGACCATGTAAGTACTTCCAGTATA
>NC_024312.1:14312310-14323879 GCF_000523025.1 Cynoglossus semilaevis
TTTGCCTTTAATTTGATCCACTTCAAGGTTACACTGTCTGTGAACCTCATCAAACTGCAGATTGTTTACTTCCGAAGGTCGGCGCTTGTGTTTATTTCTCTTCAGTTGGCCTTTTCCATTTTCTTTTTTGTTTGGGGGTTAGTATTCAGGACGATGTCAAGGGCATGTGACATACTGTCATTTTGACAAATGTGGAGAGGCTGATGCTGTTCCAGCTGAAAACAACAGTTTGTCTATCTATCCTTCCCACATGCAATCAAAAATTTAAAAAAGAAAAGGCAGGAAGTCATCTAGCTTTCAAGATGACTCATATCACAACATTCCATTTTCAACCAGTGGTCTCCACAAACTCCACACTACAGTGTGATTGCGCTGTGACACTGCTCATCCCCAGTCTGATGTGAATATGAATGAGCTGTTGTTGATCTGCTGAATGGATCCTGTGTCATGTCAGCAGACTGAGCAGACATTTAGTGTGGAAGAAAAGCTTCAAATTCCTCTCACAAGGATAAAATGTATTGTGTTCATGTCTAATCCAGATCATCTGATTCTCATTTACATGCTATCCTTGTACCAATCTTTGAACATTTCTGCACTAACACAAAACACAAAAGAAGAATGATTAGAGAGCCCTGGAGAGGCTGTTGTCAGTGGTTGTCCAATCAAAAAGGAACGTTTTTCCCCCTGTAGAACCTGTTATGTTCTCATTGTTAGATTTGTACTTAAGTTGTCTCATGTTATGCTGTGTTACTGTTCTGAGAAGGAAGTGCCCATGGCAACCATTTTTCTTTTCAGTGTGGCCCTAAAATTGCACATATAAAAACACAAGAAAGAGGTTTTGAGCTATGGCTTCGCTATCTCCTTGAACCTTTAGATGTTGTATGGTCGATAAAAATGTAACTGAGGCTTGACGCTGGAGAGATAATTAAATCTTCTCTTCTTCTCTGGTTGTAGGGCCAGCAGAGGCCTCCAAAGACGTGTAAGTACAATAGTCATCAGTTTTTGAGTAGTTATGACTCATATAAACCTAATAGTCCTTTTGTGTACAACACATAATATTTTCATTTTATCACACATTACAAGTCATCATCAACACCTTTAATAGGCCTTTTTTTTAAACCATTAGTCAGCAAAAAGAAGGCGTTAAAGTGTTCAAATAATTTCTTCTGTCACTGCATGAGTTAAACGAAAAACATTTTTAAAACTATTGAACTTGTAAGTTCAGTGATGTATCCAAAAAAATGTACTTGTAACACACCGTAACATATATTTGAGAGTTTAATATTCTTTCCTTTCAGTAATAGCAGTTGCCTATTGTTACAGTTTTGCAGTTGATTTTTGTCGTTTCTTTACAAAATTGAGGATTTATTGTATTTCAAGGTCTTTCAAAGAAAAGGGTTTGTTAGTAAAATCACCTTCATGTTTATTTTATTTTTTTCTGTTCTCCTGTTTGTTTGATAAAAAATGTCTAAAAGTTTTGGGCATTATCACAGTTTCTTCAGTTGGTTTCACCTCTGAAAACAGGGATCAAATGAGTCCATGGTTCACTTAAAAGGGCATTTTGTGATAACCAAACACAACAGGCCCCAGGAGAGCTGACAGTGGTGCACATCTGACTCACTGGACTAATCACAGCTTCCCAGAACTCGAGCTTCCGAGCACTGATTTATCAAGCAAACTCCCCATCTCTGCCTTCTAACTACAAACACAACATCATTAGAAAGTGATAACAACGATGAATTGAACTTTATTAAAAATGTCAAAGTTATGCGTCACCGCTTTTGTCGCTAACTTGACATTTCTCTCAACTAGGACAGAAGAATCCACTGTAGATGATGAGAAAAGAAGGTAATTCATAATCCATGTTACTCCTCTGACACAAGTAGATTTCCCAGTGTTGTTCTAGTGTGTTTAGATAGAGACCATTGATCACATGGCAAATTTTTATCTCCTTGTTTCTTCAAGCAATTTTCTTTAATTCTACTCAGAAAATGGTTGGTTGAAAAAGAAAAGAGTAGAAAGAAAAATAAAAGGTAATAAAAACCTGAAGACATCACAAATGATGTGACGGCTATGAAATACAACACAACGATGATTTCACAAGGAATTTCAGCTTGAATTAAATCCTCTCTGTAGGCTAAACAGTAACTGTTGTGTGCATGTGTGTATGTATATGTTAATATAAATATCTATGTACTTCTCATATGATTAAGTAATTGATGTTTTATCAATGTTACCATAGGTGTACCAAACTGCTTCAGTGCTTGTCTTCTCTCCGTTTAGGAACTATGGTGGGGTGTACGTGGGTTTACCAGCAGAACTGGCAACAGTGGCTGAGAGTCAGTCCAAGTCCACTCATAAAGGTGTGGTAAACATGTATCTGTCTCTGTGTCTGTGTAAAAACCTGTAGTGAGGTATTTAGTTGTCTTGACTGACAGTGATGGACCTTTTGAAGAATTTGCCTCGGAGAGAAGGATGATCTCCAGAGCCCGATCCCTAAAGCTACACGTTGTTGTTGGCGTGTGCTGTTTTTTTTTTCTGACCTTTTCTTATTGTGGTATCGACTGGATTGCCCTCGGGGGTTTTTTTTTTTTTTTTAGTTGAGAATCGTGTAGTAACCCCTGGAGAATATTTAATATTTTAATATATTTGTTCTTGTGCAAAAAACTACACTATTATCTATTATTACTATGTGTAATAAAATATATAGATTTAGTGGTGTTAATTTGACTGCAATACCTGTAAACAAACCTATTTTAGGATTGAATAACCATGAAATAGCTCACAAAATGAACCCAACTGGTGGATGAACGGGTTTTCTCTTATCGTTATCGTCCTTGTGCTCTTTAAGGTTAAATATAATGACAAATGGATTTGTTTTGTATCCTCTGGCACCAGTATTGATTGACCGAGCTTAGAATATATTGTACTGATGAATATGGATATAAAAGAAATGGTGTATAGCAGAATGGGAATTATTTCAAATAAATAATATCAAATATATATATTTTTTCTATCACAGATTAGAAGTCAGAGCATGAAAATGAACAAACACAGGTATGAGGGTTTTTTTTTTTTTTTTTCGGAGCAGAGACTGAAGCCAAGTCTGTGATTAAGTCATTTTTTTTCTTTGTCTCAGCAGGAGCCTGAACATTCTTTCACCTACAGAGACTCAAATTATAACCACGGAACTGCTGTGATGACTCATCGCAGTCCAGTGACTTGAGACTGTAATGCTCTCACTGAGTGAGGACGTGAACTGAACCTGCCGGTCTTCTCTCAGAGACCTGGAAGGGTTCATGGCTGCGAGCATCTACCATCACTGTCAAACTTCATTTGAACAAAAAAAAAAAAAGAAAGAAAAAGAAAACTTTAGCCTGGCAGCTGTTGGACTTGACTGTAGCTCCTCATTTACAGCCCTGAATGTTGTCTAAGCCGCACAAAGGGTCGTGGACTAACTGTTTGAATGCTTGAAACGTACGTGTGCTGTAGCTCCCCTTTTGCAATATTAACAATAAGCCCTCCATGGTTTCCCTAAAGCTTTATTAAATTTTCATTGTTTCATGGGAAGAGATAAAACGAGAACCAAAAGTGAAAGAGAAAGAAGGAAAAAAACCCTGCACATTAGTGGTACCCAGTCACATAACAACAATGTGTTACATAGTTAGACCCTCTTAGCATCCAAATAGTACCACTGAGAAAAGTCAAAGATGTTTTTACCTTATTCCTAATGGAGCAACTACCCATTAAAATTTATGTAACGTCAGGGCTAATGTTGAAATCGACAAAGATCATTTCTGACTCTTTCTCTCTTGGATCAAATTTTCTTTCTCTCTCTCCCAGTGAACTGAAAGTGCTTTGAGGCAATGGACGTAGCTCATGTAATTGTTCTCTGGATAAACACAAGCAATATAAATGTGCATCTCACAAAACAAATTGGAGCCCACTGTACACGTAACAGCAGAAAATACAGAAAAACCTTCGTTCGTTCATTTACAGCTACAGAAACCACAGACTGACAGCAGCTGAAGTCATGTTTTAAAATGTTTAAAGTTTTTTATAAAATATACTCTTTATATTACAGTTAATGTGAATGTTGTCTCCACTTCAAGGCTGTTGCTCACCGCAGTGTGTACGTCTTCAGCTGCAATGATTTTTATTAAAAACACGGTCTGCGCCGTGTAGAAATGTTTGACCGTTTTTGTAACTTTACAAGTTCTTGTCAAACGAAGGTTGAATGTTAGTGAAAAACATATGGGGTAAAAAAAAAAAGGACACACGAAACAAGATATCCAACGTCATTATTCACACTTCAGTCAGTGAACCCTGCACCGCAAATACAAACACACACATACATGTCGTTTGGTTTTGTGCAGACGACATACAAACAGTGTATTTATTGGGCCCATTTTCCAAAGTGGATTATTTTAGTTCAATTACATATTTAAAAACATTCACACTCATCTAGCCCCAATTCGTCACTCAAAAAAAAAAACATGTCAAAAACATTTAGAAAATTCAAATTCTCTCCACTAGGACAAAATGTCCTCATTATTTTTGAGAGAATCTTTGTCATCTCCTGGTATATTTACCAACACACACACACACACACACACATACACACATTGGTGGGTGCAAGAGACCAAAGTCATTCATCAGCCTGCCTCATGACAGGATTCTCTCCTATAATGAATGTAACATATCTACTCACTAGAACCCCAAAGGAACATGGGAAGGAACACAGATCATTTATTACATACGTGTTCTCCACAGTCCTTCTCCACTGTCTCATATGAACACTTACAACAGAGTTGCAATTCACCAGACAGAAGAACTGCTCCCATGGTACAGGGATCAAAAGAATGATTGGGAAATAAGACCATGTGACTCATTACAACCAGCCAATTAACTTCTTAATCTCAAAATACCAAAGTGGCATGAGTGAATGTTCTTCACCTAGACACACATTAACACTGTTTCAGTTTATTATATTTTATCGAAAGTTTTAAAAAATTGGTTTTATGGTAAAGTCGTGTTTTGCAGCACCAGTTACGGCTAAAAGAAAAATAGTTTCTTTCAGGAGCTACAAGAGTGCAGTGGCTCACCAGCGTACCTCAGTACTTCGCTCACTTTCATCCGTTATTCTTTGCCCTTTAATTTTTTGCGTCTTGAAAATACCAGATGTGATTTTCTTTGCCCTATTAAATTAAGATCTGAATATGGAGTATTTAAAAAAATACCATGAATCAGAGTGTAATGTTTCAGTATATTTCAGAATAAGAAGTTGGGTAAGGTAAGAGGAAAACTGTTAAATATTCAAAGATACATCAATATTGATTTGCTGAAATTGTATTTTACCTTCAGGGTTTTAGGTCAATTATTTATTCTTCTTGACTCTTTCATTTTAAGTCTTTAAACTAGGCTACGCTAACTGAATGCGGGTGGTTAGGATGAAAAATATTCCTTTATACTTGCTCCAGAAATACATGACTGCATTTCATTTCTAAAGTAACTGTATGTTTGCAATGTGTCTGGGATTTGTGAATTAATGCTGGAAATGTACAGAAAATGTGTGACGTCTGATGTCGGCAGATTATTGTTATACAAATTAACACCTTTTTGAAGAAAAACCTCCGCGTTGTCAAGAGTTCTTGGGAGAAGGTTCTGAATATCCACACGTGTGAAGTAAGATACTTACAAGGAGGAGAGAGAGACAAGCGAGGTGTAAAGCCTTCGACACCTCCCCCTCAGAAGGGGGCGGTGTCGCACCACCACTTGGATTAATTATTTATGAATAAACTCTTTTCAAATGTCACGGTCTTGTTGTCTTTTGTGATCGATAGCTTGATTGAAACACAATGATTTTACCATGTGGTGTAGGTCAACCACTGACTCCATTACACTTATCATCATTATTGAACCCAGGCCTGAGGTGCAGTTCTCCTGCAACACGATCATTCACACACGGCTCCGTCTCAGTAATTGACTGCATTGGGAGTATGCGGTGGAGGTGGAAGGAGAAGTAGGTGGAGACGAGGCTTTTATCACAGCGGGAGACGACGCACGTCACACGTCGTATGGCAGGATGAAAAATGAAAGCTGCTTGTGTCGGTGTGAACAACATGAAGCAGCTTTAATGATGGGTCAGGCAGATTAATGTATGGATAAGATGAAAACAATTATTATAATTGTGTTTTTAAAGCACTTTTTTTCTTAATTATAGTGAAATGATGGCGTCTTGATGTAGTAGATAATACTGTATATATACTAGACCAGTGGTTCTCAAACGTGTACCACTGGTGGTATGCATACCACAGTTTGAGAACCACTGTTTTAGAGTGTACAGTTGAAGAAAGTATGTACAGATTTATCTTATAGTTCAATGATAATAGGTATTATTTTAAAAAAATATGTACTGAAGATAATGGTACTCTTTAAAATCTAAGTAGTTTGATACAGCGAGAAATAATACAGTGCTTTTAACGTGGATGTTCAAATTCCTCACAAATTAAATTCTTACTTTTATCAACGTTGCAACAACATTGCCGATCTTTACGACAGTGAAATTGCACTCTCCATCATCCAGTCCAGTCCCAGCTTTTAAAAACAAACAGATGTAATAACCTCATGCTCATTCAGGGGGTGGGAGGGGAACAAGACTGGTGTTTCTTACATCAAACACAGATAAAAATCTCCCTCTCACCCCCCCTCCCCCCACCCCCCTCTGTGTCTGTGTGTGTATAAGGTGTTTGAGCTACGTGTTTGAGATCATGTTCCAAGCCCTCAATCAGATCATCTGAGCATCTGTTCTAGCACGACATCACAGCTGTGAGCCTTCAGTCCACGCTGTGATTTTCCTGTTTGAACTTCCTCTTTTTCTAGCTGCTCTCTTACTCACACATGAAGTCCACAGTTAAATAACCTAAAAAATACACAATGTGTTTCATTCCACTATTGTTTCTACTAATAAAAAAATATTATTATTTTTTTTTACATTTTTTACATATGTTATTTTATTACATTATAATATAATATGTATTATGATTATATGGATCCTATAATATAATATTTGATCTACTTTAATTTCCACCCAGAAGAGGTGAACAAAACAACGGGAAATATATATGTATAAAAAAGTGATTTTTTTTTATGTCCAATCAAAACTAAGAGGCAAATTAAAATGAATGGCATGTTACTCTGACGTCCACCCGCCTAATGACTCTGAAAATTATAATCAACATCATTGGGTGAGGGCAGTCTTTACCCTGGACAGCCCTCCAGTCCAACACAGTGCCACATATTGAGACAACCAATCTGAAACACCTGGAGAAACTTCATGCAGGAAGATCTTACCTTACCACCAGGGATCACACGTGTGATCTTCTTTTAGGAAGGCAAAAGCACTCACCCACTCTTCCACCAGGTGGCCCTTCGCGTGGCATTTCTCATCAAACCACCTCCCTTCAGTGACTCATAGGTTTAGCTGTGACTCCGATTACCGCCAGTGGGTGTCACTGCAGCCCAACCCAAGTTTAACCTCAAAGGGCGCATCAAAGACTCCATGTTTATTTCAATATATGATTTCCACTGTTTTGTCAAGTGCTTGTTATTATCTCGGCCTTTTGACAAATGAAGCCAGAAGGTTCCACAAATTTCAGGAGCCAGGGTCATCACTTCACACCTAACCCAACTGTGGCAGAACAGCAATCACTCTGGTGGTGGAAAATGTTATTGACATCTTTTCCATGGTAATCAGAGCACTTAGTCACCAGGTCAGGTTGCACTGATGAGTTTGCAGCCAGTGCCAGGCTTAATTATAGACCCTACTTTACGGCCGTGGAAATCATGGTGCTGAGCCTGAGTGGGTTAAATAGTGAACATGTTGGAGTGCCAAATCAGAACACTTTATATTATCATCTTGTGTTCCAAACTGGCCCATCAATGAGGCCAAAGCAACTCGACATCTTTGATAGACCTGAAAGGTTCTTCCATGTATAGGCTGGAGTATGCATGGATTTCAGAAAGAAATAAAACGTGGAATTATCTAAACATCTACACAGATGTTAATGTATTGTGATTTTCATTTTTGCAAAGACAAATATTTTTGTTGAAATCCACAGCATGGTTTTATTAGTCGGTCCACTTTGGTACAGCTTTCTTTTTATGTCCATAATCACCACTGATTAATGTAACACTTTTGTACATTTTTTCAAGGGTGTTTACTTTCCATTTTGTCAAATTTAAACGACCAGTCAGTCTCCCAGTTTTGGAGCACTTTGAAGACTCCTTGATGAGAGAAATTCTAGACACCCCTGACTTTATTGACAACAGGTTTCACTTAAATTTTAAAACAAAAGTCCCAAATGAGAGGGAATATGTTGTGCTAAAGACCCTCATGTGCTGGGACTCTTCACTGTAGCCTCATGTTTGGCCTCAACCAAAATGTGGCATCCCTGACCCAACAGATAAAGCTATAGGTGGAGTGCAGGGTGGGGTAAGGAACTGCTGTGGGTTGTGGCGGCTTTGCTTTCCTCTTGGCTTCTCTCTGCATGTGCTTCCAATTACAGACAAAGGGGAGGCGTTCCTGTGAAGCATGTGGTTCTGTTTAGAGCAGGTGAAACAATGTAGGAAAATAGATCCGTCATCTGTCGCATTCCAAGGACCAGTGAGAAACAACGCTAAATCATAGCTAAGATAATCCTGAGGAGGAAAGGGTGGGGTTAAGGTTCTAGTGGCATCTTCAACACAGGCTGGTCTCCAGAGACGTCTGTATGAGACTTCAAAGCATTAGAAGAACCTGAGTGAAACAATCCTTCTTCCTTATACCTCCAGTGTTATTTAAGATTTCTAGCGTTTTCTTCCAAATCCCATAATTTATAGGCGTGCAGTGGCTGTGAATGAAAGGAAGAGGCAGTCAATCAGTTCACTACTCTTAGCCAGGCTCAAACATCTGAACAATGAATTGGTTTTGTGTGCTAGAAAACCAACGTGCTTTTAACCACGTGGTCCACGTATCATTGTTATGTCCACTCGATGAATAGTGCAGTTTATCAACACCAGATATTATGTCTTTGATACTACTTTACAATTTCTGTGGAAAACTCTGGGTTTTTACTCATTTCTCCATAATTGGAGCCCCTCTTCACTGCTGCATTTGATTGGTTAATTCAGTCAATAGGACTAATCTAGAGGTGGTCAACACAAGTATACCTTAATCTGGAAGTGGTCAACAAGAAATTACTTGGTGTGAAGAGCAACTCCTACCCAGAAAGTTGTGGTTTTGTTCCTTATTCTTTCTGTGTATGAGCTAATGTTTATCTAGACAGATACCTTGGAAGAAACAGCTGATCAGAACAGATGATCAACACGACTTCAAAGCTGCTTTCATAAATACACAGTGTGTACACTTGGATACACCCTTGACAGGCTACATAGAGATGTACATTCACACTTACCTAACCTGTTTGTAATGGAGAAAACCAAAGCATGCAGCAGAAGGAGCAGAATTGAAACCAAGTCCCCCCTCAGTGAGAGAATAAAGTGCCGTCTTCAACACATTTGTAACACTTACATAAGAGTTACTTAAATTGTGGTATTTTTGGCAGGTTTCCTGAAAATCAGTCAAAACTTTCACTGCATTCCAAAGACAAACCTGTGGAATTAGAATTTAATGATGAAAGATGAAAAAGTAAACATCCTGCCCTGCTGTAGTGCCTCTCTGAGCTGTATAAAGTAGGTGTTTTGTTTTTTAATATGATTTCAGTGGTTTGTTTCTTGGATGTCTTGTATGCCATGGTTTAAATGGCTTAAATAACAAAAGACAAGTGACAAGTGTGAGAATTTAGGAGACATCTCCGTCTTCATCATCAGATCAAGCATGGAGTCCACAGTGAGGGGCGTCTCCACGTGACCACCTCGTGACTTTTTGTCATTTACCTTCCCAGGTATTCTTGCATTAAACACCTGGCCTCAAACACGGTCCTGTCTGATTTAAGGCGAGACACGCCTGAGGAGCTGGTGATGTATGGAGAGGAAGGAATGTTATCAAATAGCCTACACACAGCCAGCAACAGCGGCTCTGCAGCCTGTTTTATTAGACCTCTATCTCAGCTGACCATCTGTCCTTCACGTGAGTTCTCCAGAAAGGTCGGCATTTTTGGAGCATGTGCCCTTCGTCAGTCCGTGCAGTCGCTCCACTTTACTGGAAAGAATGTAGGTTAATATAGCAAGCTAGATCCGGACGTGTCGCTCTCATTTGCCTTTTATAGCACATTTGAAGCAAAGCCGTAGCGTGTGCTCTGAATTGTTAAAAAGGATGTTTGGCATCTTACTCTCTTCCAGGCCACGGACCAGAAGCACCCAGCAAAGGTCTCATGTGCAGAATAAAAAGGGGGAAAGATCAAAGAAAAGCAGGCATATTTTAAGCGTGAATAAAAACCATTGATGTCAGTCAGAGCTAACAAGGGTGCACTCACTACACAACTTCACAGTTTCACATGAATAACTTTTTCTATGTGCTCCTGCCAACATTCCTACTGCGGGAAATAGTAAAAACATATAGATTCCACTATGGTGAGACGATCGCTTTGCCAAAATTAGTCAAATCATACTGTTAACGCAAAAACGCAGCAACTGATTTTTCTACCGGCAGCACAGAAACGACCATTTCCTTTATATTCCTCCTGGTGCAGTGATTTATTGTTTCAAGAACAGATTTTAAATGTGACATTCATTCTTTCTCCTTCTCAGTCCCTTAAAGCCCAAACAGCAGGAAGTGGATGCAGATGGAGGATAAAGGTTGATTGCTGATTACAGTTAATAAAAGGAAGGAGAAGATTGTGCCCAATTATATTTCTTACCCCTGGACTGATTCTTCCAGCTGTTCTCACATCCTAAAGTCATTCCTATAGCTTTAGGCAAAACTGCTCCTCTGCCTACATACAGTATTTGGTATAAGCCCACGTTATGGTTTTGTTATGAAAAAGACGTTTATTTATTCAAATTTTAGAATTCAAAATGTAATTAGAAATATGATAAAAGAAATGTTCTAGACACATCTGCTAGATGTGTCTAGAACATTTCTTCTATCTCTATCACATTTCTTCGCACGATCACTGCAACTCATCCATTTCACAGGAGTTTTACCAGGGAGTTTTCTGAGATGTTGTTAAAAGCAAATGTGTGTGTGTTTGTGTTAGCAGTAACCACTTCTAATGAAGCTTTATTCCACACCCTCTTTTCAAACTAAAGTTATGGGACCACATCAAACAAGGTCCTGAAGTTTAATTCATTTTATTCCAGAATCACTTTCTCAAGTTTATGTGTAGGCTACACCGACAGCACCAACACCCAATTTAATTTAATGTTATTCAATATTCGTTTCACAAATGTATGAGGACTGTATTGTTACATCAATGGTGCCAGGGTCCTGCAATGGAAGGACTCACGCCGATCATGCAGGAGGTTTGAGGTTTGATTCCAGGTAATCCCCTGTCCTAGTTTGGGTTAACATTATCCAGAGTAAAAATCAGTTCCAGATCACGATACAGCCGACTGTTGTGGTGACATC
>NC_024312.1:14323924-14329209 GCF_000523025.1 Cynoglossus semilaevis
ACATCTGGGAATATTTTTGAAATGGTTCTGTTGCTAAAACACCACATGTTCATCTAAACGTAGCAATGCAGTGACAGACCGAAGATTTTATGTAGGAATGACCAGAACAAGAAATTAGTTAGCAAGGGTAGGAATGATGTAGTCCTGGGGATTTGACAGTAGAGAATCTTCCAGAAAGTCAGATTCCCAGATTTCCCAACCTGTGTCTCCAAAAAATACCCTAAACTCTTTCCAAAGGACTGATTTAAACTATTTTGAGGATTTCCTTAACTAATGGTTTGTTACCACAAATATCCAATAACAATATAATGTATATATATATATATATATATATATACCATGACTTATAAAACTTGCTTTTATTACGTACCTTAGTTTGTTGAACTGGACTCAGTAACAAAAAAGATTGTTATATATAGATATAGACCGTATATAGATTTACTATCTTTTAATTTCCGCCAGTATAGAATATATAACGTTATAACGTCCATTCAGTTGCATTACCACCATCTACTGGGTCATACCTGCATATATCCACCAGGGAGTGATGTCAGGCGTGTGGTTGCTTCACACAGAGGTTAACATTGGACAAACACTGCAGCTGGTGATCTCAGGACGTCCTCGCAACAAACGACCTGTAATTGCTGCAATTGAGTGCCATACAAATTTTCCAGGCCCAGAATTTACCACGGAGAGGAAGAAGAGGGATTACAAGGCATCAACATCCTGATGCTGCTAATGAACCTTGTGCTCCAGCAGGATAGCAGGTGAACCAGCGCAGACTCGTGCTATTGACCTGTGGCACAATTTGAACTCACCCAGTAATTAACCCCGCAATAAATCATTCCACAGCTGCGCCATCACATGAGATCCGTCAGCCTCCGCAACCTTTCACTCCGATAGGGGTGGATGAGAGACGGGATGCAAGCAGAGGTTTGGGTTACAGATGTAGTGTTTGAAGTCTGAGTTGTTATGCTTGGTGGAGGAGAGGCAGGCCCCCTGGAGAGGCTGTTTAACGTTTGGGATTAGAGACTCAAGCTGTGTTTTAGATCAGGCTCCTAATCCCCCTAATGAATGCCAACTTTGGTGCATTTACTGTTGTATAAACTGTTGTGCTCTTAATGTCCACGCAGTAGTGACAGATACAGCATGTTGTCTTTCATCATCTGAGCGGTGGAACGCACCGCAATGGTTAATCAGGTCAAGATGGATGGCGTCGACTTGTGGTGCGTTCCTGAGTGTGAACACACATGTGAGAGCATGCAATTAGCTCACTGTGCGTAAAAAAAAAACAAAAACAAAAAAAAACTAGATACACACGTGTGTGCAAGTGTACGTGCAGTTGCAACTGTTTAGTCTGCTCTTTGTTAAGAATAACAGCGTGGTACAACATTTGGAACCAGTATGACTACGCTGTGTTCCAAGGAGAACAAAAGCAAGCGTTCACTTTCTATTTCCTTTGTGCCATCTTGACGGGTGTTAACAGCTGTCACACTGCACGTGCAAGCTGTGGAAATGTGATAATTAGACGACTGCCTCCATCAGGCTGGTGTTTACTTGAAGCTGAATCAGGTTTCTGCTAATTTCCTGTTAATACAGATGTTGGCGGACGAAAACACAGAGTGAATTAGGATGTTATTTCTTTCAGTGTGTATAATTAGGCGTTCTTGTGTAAATAGTGAAAATGTAAGTTTTTTTTGTATCTCTAGAAATAAGAAACTTATTCTTGTTTCTACAGTGGGTGAAACTGCAACAAAGTATTTTGTTTGTCCAATAAGAACACCAGTTCTGCAGGCAATAAAGTTCGGTTACGTTTTTAAGCTAATAGCTTAATCAATAGCGGGTGAACTAGAAGAGGGCGGTTCCTCACATTCTTGGTCTGTGTTGATATATTTTAGGACTTTATTTCTAATTTTTGGTAAATTGCTGACTCTGAAACTACAGTCTGCGTTATTTCGTTTTCCCGGCATATTATCTCCATTTCGCATGGATCTAATGGAGCATGTGGAGCATGTCGTAGACCTATAATTAAGAGTAGGAAAGGAGAAACCAATGTGGGCACTTATCTGTGCTTTAGCTAATTTAGATTAGATGGCTGGGTCAGAGGTGAGTCAGGCCAAACGTTACGGCCCATTTGCAACACATTATACTGTTTGATATGATCAAACTGAAGCTGGAGTCATGTGTACTGTTCACTCACTCATTCACCTTCAACCACTTCACTCTGTTAAGTGTCCTGGAGGGAGCTGCAGCCTTATTTAATAGTTAATAATGTCAGTTAATAATGCATGGAAGTCAGGGCTCAGCCTGGACAGGTCTGGAAGAGGATGGAAATCTAAGGTTTGTACTCCAAAAATAGTTATATTGAGGGCAACTGGACGAAGTAGGGTTTTGTTTGTTTTTTTGAAGACGTTTCACCTCTCATCCAAGAGGCTTCTTCAGTTCTGGAACTTCTAGAAACCTACTCCGTCCAGTTGCCCTCGATGTAACTATTTTGGGATTAAATGACCTGGATTACTGAGAACCTACACAGATAGAGTTTGTACTGTTTCCATTTGGGTGCTGCTCATGGTGGCAACGAGGATAAACACTGAAGTCTTAGTTCCTACTCTATAACATGCAGAGACACAGAGGAGCCAAGTTCATCGTAATAACTGTGAGAGCTGTGGGTTCTACCGCCGTTGTTGTTGTTGTTTTTTTCCCTCTGTCTTGTTTTTGTGTCTATTTTAGTAAGTTGTACTCGCAGTCCTATATCCTCTGTCCCTCGTGGGCATGTTACTGTGCTCTTGTTATGCTTGGAATGCCACATTAATGTGGTGTTTATCAACTGCTGCCACTAAAATAGGGTAAATGCTGCCTGTTGCCATGGTCTTGTTATTTGAGGAATTACACATGATGTGTTGTTTATTTCTGGTGGTCGCCGATGGCACTGCAGCCTCTGCTGTATTTAAAATGAATGAATGGAAGTGAATTTTAAGAGAACGTGACATCATCTCAGCTAACAGCTGCCACCGGCGATGATCATTTAAAGTACCATCACTCCAACAGTCGTACTTTTTAGTTTTAGAAAACTTCGCTTCAGTGGATGGTGTGTGGTAATAACACAGAAATAAGGAATAGATGGTGAGGTTATGATGAGAGGAGTGATGGTGGTCGAGGAAAAAGAAAATTTACTATTAACACAGGCACAAAAATATCCCTGTAGATCTTGTTCTGAAAATCAACATTTATCTCTTCTCATTTTTGACACCAAAACTGTCTGCAGCCTTCTCCTCCCTAATCCCACAGTGAAAGTTTTCAGAGTGGTTTATGTACCTGAGTTGCCATAGTGCTACTGCTCCAGTGGCAGACGGAAACCAACAGCCCCTGGATACAGACAACAAGACAGTGAACGTTCCCTCTTTAATTATGTTATTTCAGAAATCATAATCATCACTCTCTCTCCTCTTCCTTTTTTTCAATAAAAACCAGTTCGGGCCTCCACCATCGTATGATGCTCCACATCACTTACCCACAAAGACCTGTGCCAAGCCACTGGTGTCCTCACCACATCCTCTCACCTCTCTCCCCCTCCTTGTGCCACCCTCGGAGTAGAATAACAGTCTGTACAAACACAATTACCTGGCAACTGAATGTTCTTGCCTGCACTGTGCTAACATTATAATATCATACAACTGGGACAGACTGGGACGGCCCACAGATCTGGAATTATGTAATATACATATACACAGCAGTTTTTTTCTCTTTTATTTTAACACCATCCTGGTTTAAGTTTTTTTTTAGTTTTTACTTTTTCTAAAATAAAATAAAATAAATAAAATAATAGAGAATATTTGGAGGCTAAGGGTTTTGCAGATTTAGGCTTAAAATCCTATTGACCCTCCCTGGTTAATCTATTGATCAGACCCACCTGTGGCCTGAGCTGTTTGTCTCATTAGCCTCACTCGTCTCACCTGCTGCCCTGGGTATATTTACACGCCCTCTCCTTCACTCTGCTTTTGTCTGTTCATTTGTTGTTTGACTTCTGCCAGTTTGACTTCCAGTGTCAGTTTGTTTGCCTTTGTCTGTTGGTGTTTGACTTCTGTTCTCAGCTGTTCTGTCTGTGCCTGCTGAGTTTGTTTCTGATCGGCAGCCCTGTTTTGTTTCCTCAGTTATTGGACTTTGTGTTGTTAACAGAAGATTTGTACCTGATCCAGTGCAGAGTGCACTGTTTGCCCCCCCGCCCCCATTGTGTGTCCCAGATATTGTATCTTTTACTCATCTTAGCGGTTAACATGCTAACTGACGAATCAGTGTTTCTGTAGAAAATAAAAGGGCCAATAAATGATCTGCCACATTTATTGTTCCTGTAATTCAAATACAAATGTCTTAATGATGAATGCAAGAACAAAAATGCAAAGTTGTTGACAGTCAAGTGGCTTTGTTTTCTGAGAAAAGCCTTTTACTTAAGAGAACAGAGTGGAGGGGTTTTGGATTTTATGGTTATGTAAGGCCAATAATGTGAGTAATAGTTGTGACACAGTGCTGCTGCTGATGACCAGTGAGAGGGGGAGCTGTGGCCCGACATATTTGACATGCATTTTTTAGGTAACTGATGTTTGAAAATCTCTAGCTATGATGATGTGGTCAAATTTTCAAACACCTGGTAAAGAAGCAAGAGAAGAAAAATAGGTCAGTGTTTTCAATCTCAGAAATCAAGATTTAATCATCGATTCAAACTCTTAAGATGAGAAAAATGATTTTTTTTAGCTACATTTTTTCATCTTTATTTTGTCCAGCGTGTTCACCAACTCGTGTCACAGAGTCTCCTGCCCTGTCAGGTGTAGGAGGCCCCAGTAGATTAGGTCTGGAGTACTTTTACAGACAGCGGGGTCACACAGGAGAGTCACTGTGGTCGTACCCCTGTGTTCACCCAGATCAGAGCCTTACACAGCAGCGCTGCTGAATCACTCCTGACAGGGCCTGTAATCAGAGGCCTATGTGAGATGTGTCTGAGACGAGCCGTTAGACAGGCGTCCCCCCACCTTCATACGTAACCAGGCAGACTCCATGGTCACACAGATGTATACAAACATGCCTGAATCCCAGGCCGATGGCTGTGACTGTGGTCTAACTGAGAAAGGACGGAGGTTAAAAATAGCCTGTGGTGACATTGGTATCCCATAATGACATCCTGGCTAGACCAAAGTCTAGATCCGCTAAATCACTCTTCGCTTCATTGCACTTCTGACATCAGTATATGGGAAATATTTTAAGGAAAAACATGATTTGGTGTCGGTGCTAAC
>NC_024312.1:14329305-14334817 GCF_000523025.1 Cynoglossus semilaevis
GAGGGAGCTCCATGTCCTCACATACCTGAGGTCAATGACTAATATCCCACACTGGTACCCTGCCTCTAGTTGACTACAGCGAATAATAAAAAGACACATGTGGGAAATGTTGTCAGATGGACACTGGGCCTCACTTGTGTAGCATTTAAAAAAATCTTCTGGATCATTCACCTGTCTGACTGATACTCATAGGTCATAGGTCATTGAATGAAAAAAGTAAATCCTAAAGTCCAGTTGTTACTGACTTTTTTAGTACAGTATCAGGACACCTTTTTTCTCTGTGTAAAGATTTGGTTGACCTCTGATCTGACCTCATTGACCAGAGGTCAACATGTTTGTGGATTTGGAGGCTGCTTATATAACTGCACAGCTGCCATTTCTGTTTGGGGGGGGGGGGTGAGAAAGCAAAATGCCTGTTGTGATAAAACGAGCTATATTTGACGATGTTCGTGCAAGTGTCGATGTCTGTGCTCCTGTGAGGGTGTGTGCGTGTGTGTGCGTGCGCTCCCTGACAACAACACCCTGTCATTACCACCCTCCTCTGCTGATTACTGCAGAAACATGGCCTGTGGAGGTTCACCTGGGAAGCTGCTCACACCTGTCTGAGTCGTGCGCAGGCCCAGAAGTGATTTAAGGCCTCTGAATTGGCTCTCTTGTCGGAGTGTTGCTCCTAAGACTGTTCATTTCCATGTTTTATAATGTTGGAACACGAGTGAATCAGCTTGTGGGAATGCTTTACCGTCGTCTGCAAAACGTAATAGCACGCTGACAGCGTCCCGTAACTGATGTGTTACAGGGCCTACACCTGTCGAGACATGTCGCTGTAGGGTACACTGTCTGTCTCTCTGTGACTGTGTGGGCGTGAGTGTTATGACTGATAAGCAGCATCAACCCACACAGATCTGTGAGTGACAGTGCTGGGTGAAAATAAAGAACAACACACTCCACTGCTGACAGGCTGTAAAAAGACATGACCACAGTTCTATGATGAATTACATAAGCAGCACCACATATACAACATGGATAACTGTGAGTGAAGGGTAATAACAAAGGAGAGTGATAAAAATGTTCACCATTTAATGTCTCTATTGACTTTAAGTAGTAAAAGTATATCCACAGCCTGCAAAGCCCTGGTGGTGGAGTGAAGGTACTCCGTATATCTGCAGGTAAATATATTGATTTTTGTGTTAAAAAAAATTAGGTTTGCATTCGAAAAACATTTTCCTGAAAACCAAAATGGTTTCTGCAACTGTTTTTTGGTGCTCAAAACATCTCAAACATTGTTTTTATTGGGAGGTGATAACCAATCCTGCACAATAGAGACAGACAGATTAGACTGTGTGTGTGAGTGGATAGCTACGCAGCCTGCTAGATGGAATATCCTGACAAATATTCCTCAATAAAATTTTGATTTCACGCACTAGAGCACTCGGTCCATTTCTAGTGCAGCGGGTCAGATTTTTGCGACAGAGTCCGGGGTATAAACACTGCCACGTCACGTGTCTATTGTAGCCCTTGTCGTACGACAAGATGCTCTCTGGTTCTGCAGTTTAATCCCAAGTCTTTCTGTGCGGCATGTTCTCCCACTGTGTGGTGGATTTTCTCCCAGTACTCAGGTTCATAGTAAACAGGTTAATTGTCCACAATTGACCACAGAGATCAATGTGAGTGTAGAGCGTTAGTATCTGTTGTATATTTGGCCCTGATGACGATACATTATCACATGTTATTAGTTGTGTCATTTTCTTTTCCCCTGTGCTTGTGTGAAAGTGTACAGTGTTCTCCAGGTCTGTTAAAGGTGAAGACGCAGCACTTTCCTGTCTTCTGCTGACAGCTCAAAGAAGCACATGTCTGGTGTTGCTTTTGACAGGCTGGGGGAAAAGGGTCAGAGGTCAAGAGCACTAGAGAAAACTCTTTGACGCTGCAGCTTTTGTGTTACATAACTGTTGATTTTGCTGTTACATTGAAAAGTTGGTCTTTCACACACTCACGGTCCCGATGACTCCGTCTGTGTCCTTCAGAACAGATTGGACCTGGGCCTTGGAAAATATTATCTTAAAGTCTGACTCCACTCGGCTGTCAGACCAGAGATGGAGTAGGAATTCAGCTTAAATTCAGTCTGAGAGTTGCGGATGTGTAAAAAAAAACAAAAAACCTCTACCTTTCTGTTCACCCCTCCTGCTTCTTCCTCCATTTACACATTTTTGTGATTGATGATTTGTGCTCCGGACCCGCTGTGCTGTTGATTAATGTTTTCCCCTGCACAGACAAAGGCTGCTCACATTCACAGAGGTGAAAGGCGACTTCATTTACATTCGCAGAGTTATGCTGCACTGCGGCTCCAGCACACGGCCCCCACCGCTGGGTTAACCCCGTTCTCCAAAAAGCCTAACCCATACATCATTTGTACACTAACACCTCGAAAGTAGGTCAATAAAAGAGAGTTTGGAGAAAGTTGAAACAGGACGTCTCGGAGGTATCGCAGCGTGAACTGTGGACTGGTCCAGTGCAGCCTGGATGTTTTTTAGGCCGTGCACACTGAGGACTGACATACTTGAGAGTTTTCTCCACAGAAAGATTTTTCCATGACTTTATTTTTATCCAAGTTTTGATGCAGTAACAAACTGGAACATTGCACCAAAATATAAAATGACTGGATTTTAGATTTTTTTTTTTCCTTCTTGAACTTGTGGAGGGCAACATGGTGGAGATGTTTAGTAGTGTAATCTCCAAATCTAAATATCTACATGGGCTACGTGATAAAAAAAGATGATAGAAACAGTTGAGCTGCCAACTTCAACAAAGTCTTGAAGTCTTGGTATTTCAATAAAAGTCAAAAGCTGTTATTGACATATCCTCCATTTTAGACTTACAGATTCTTTTACCAGAGGTCACGACCTGCTTCTTTAAATCCAACTGAAGTGTTCCTTCAGTTTTGGAAAAGGTATTTGGTATTAAGTTTACAAAACAGTTGAAATAGATGTAATGATAAGACTAACTAACATTTAGGTTACTCAACTAGTAAAATATGAACATAAAAAAGTTACTATATTGATCCCATATTTGGGAAATTGTTGTGTTAGCAGCAGATATGCTATGAACAGGCTGCTCTGAGCAAGTGCCAATCATGTGGTTCCTCTGGGAATTGAACCCAGGACTCTAACTGCTAACCGCTACATTATGGAACCTACTTAATAATTAATAATAACGTTCATCTTGAAACTTTTTGACTCACAGTCATAAACTGAATGACTATGGCTACAGCGATGAAGCGTGTCAACAGAGTTTTCACACACAGCAGAGGGAGGGGGCGCTGTTTGACAGTAAAGCTCAAATAGTTTATTTTTTTGCTACTTCTGCACATTAGTTATAAGTCCGCAGGCTTTGCTTTTCACATGCACCTCGTCGTCCTACAGCGAGCGTCCACATACAGTGAAGAGGAACGGGCTGTCACAGAGGCAGACGTTGTTGTTCCAGCCTAAAACCTGCTTAAGGCTGGTTAATTTGCAGCGAATGATGAAAGGATTGAGTGGAAAGGCTTCACAGAATCCCACTGAGCTTTGTTTTTGAAAGGACACATCATCTTCCATGTGGGCCTCATTTAATACAGAAATACGAGTATCATCCCAGTTATGCAACTTAGTTGAACCAGCTGAGACCTCCACGTAGATTAATCATCAGAAACATCTTTACACGAGGCGATCGGATCCAGGAGGTCATGTATCACATGATCACTGCAGCCTTCGTCAGACGGGTGAAAAGTTTTGTGTTGTTTGTCGGCTTCGAGGTTAAGCCAAAAGTCTTAGCTCTTTGGACGTAGGTGTAATTTTTTTTGCTAGGGGTCGGTGCTCAAGGGTCAGGGAAGATGCTAAGTATTTAGAAAGTAATCAAAAAATCTCAAGTCCCACGGATGAAGTCTGCCCCGCTCTCCCCTCTCTTTGGGCCTCAAGCTGGGACATAAGAGGTGGTTGTGTTTTTGGATGTGAAATGAGTTCTTCCTTATGGCGGTGGGTTTATTGTTCTAGCGAGAGGAGAGAGGTTTGATGCCTATAGGTAGCCGGGGAAAAGCCGTGTGCGGCCAGAGTGTCTGGAATGCATTACATATTCGTCTCCCAGTTGAAAAATACCTCACCTCACAACATCACACTCCCCATGTGGTCCGGCCCGCTACACAGGCTTCATGTTACACGGGGATCAAGCAATCGCACGCTAACAGGCAACGGGACGGCAGGCGCTAGCGTCTGATCCTGTAAGCGTCGTAATACTGAGTTAGCTTTGGATTCTCATTGGCTTTAATTAAGCTGAACTCAGTGTCCAGCTAATCGTCGGTAGCATACCACACGATCTAGAATATAACGGCATAGAAGAACTGAAAGGTAAATGGTTTATTTTAAAATGTTGAGATTTTACTCAAACCAAATACAAATAGAGAGGAATGAATACAAATTCTAAATTCAGCACTTAGATTCTTTGCTCCTACATTAATAAGGGCTAACTGACGGCTAACTGATGGCTAACTGACAGATAACTCATAATTCACACCAGATTTGCACATTTTAATCCACATTTGTTCCATTTGTCTTAGAACCTCTTGACCACACCACAGTATGCCGTATTACAACTTCACATCCTCCTAAATTGCAGTCATTTGTGCGGAGAAGTGGAGAAGCATGGCAGTGCTCTGCTGGTTTTGAAAGTAAACAGAAGGAATAAATAGAAGTCTGTGGGAAACTGAGGCTTCTTCTGTCATTAGGCCTTTTTTTTCCTGACGACCTTTTCGGCCACTGTGTCTATGTCTTCTTCCAGCTTTGTAACTACTGGCCTTGTGAGGAGAATAAACAAATATAGAAACATAAAAAAGGGATGAGGCATGTGAGAGGACGCTGTGTTTCTAAAAGTAACCAAGAACTTTCTGTGTACTTTTGGGGCTTCATCAGTGACCATAAAAGTCTATGGCTGGAGTTCAGACGGCCTGTGGTGCAGAGTGGACTATTTTTTTTTTTTACTCTTCCTAAAGTTGATCAAACAGTATAATATAAACTCTTAAATAAGTTTGTTGTCTTAAACACAACAGACTTCAAACTGATTCAAATGCAAAAAATAAGATATAATTCCCTTGTGTCATTTCTAATATTTAACCAGACCTGTTTATTGGTGTGATGTTTGTTAGCAGTAAAGCAGCCTTCTGTCTGGTTGTTGTCCTTTACCATGGTGCTGTACAAACCCCATAAACAAAAGTAAACAGAATGGTGGTTAGCACATTTAGCTGGTTAGCCAAGCTGAACAACAGATGGAGATTTGCTGAAATTTCTGGAAACAAGTTAAATATTTGGCAAAATCAGATTTGGGCACTGTGCTTCTGGAAGTGTACGGCTGTACCAACCAGAAGATGCTCTGCACCATAGCAGTTGATCATTTCTAAGTAGCAGTGAGTCCGTAGTTGACCGCTGGCTCTCACTGTCTCAGTCTTATATACAGTGGGCCGCAGCTTTCTGTCCGTGCACCAAAATTA